>NC_061850.1:22077380-22082380 GCF_019202785.1 Penaeus chinensis | reverse complement strand
ATTTCTTTTATTTTCGCATCGTATAGTAGCCCAATTAAAACTAAAAATAGCATATTACTTTCCGTGATAAAGTCATAACACTAATTATAATAATCATCTACGACCTAATTATACGACGATAATGTTGCACAGAAAAGGGGAAAAAAACCCAAAACAAAAAACAAACAAAAAAAAAAAAGAGCCCAAAACAATGAAACGTCATCCTGCGTTAATGATACTTTTTGCATTCAATTTGTTCCCTGGCAAGAGGTTTAATTTAGGGCTTCTAACCAATGGAAGAAGAAGAAAATAAATGATATAAGAGATGAAGTTTAAGCAACAAAATAATAATAAAAAATTTAACAATAAAAAAAAATAAAAAAAAACAAAAACCCAACTATAAAAATTATTATTATTCTAAAAAAAAAAAAACAAAAATTTAATAATAATAATAATGATGATAATAAAAAATGTGATGATGAGATGATGTGATGATGATGAATGATGGGGATGTTTGATGAGATGAGGGATGATGATGATGATGATGATAGTAAAAAGTGATAATAATATTTACAAAAATAGCATATTTACTAAAAACGCAATACTACTCTATAATAAAATAATGAAAATAAAATTTTAATAATAAAAAATAAAATATTTTTTAATAATAATAATAATAAATAATAATAATAATAATAATAATAATGATAATGACTGGTAATGATGATGTTGAGAGGGTTTTAATAAAAAAAAGAAATTTAAAAAAAATAATAATAATAATATAATAATAAAAATAATTAATAATAATAAAATAATAATAAATAATGTTTATGACGGAAATGATGATGATATGATGTTTATAATAAAAGTTTAATAAAATAATAATAATAATAAAAATTTAATATAATAAATAAAATAACGATAATGATAATGCCCGGGTTTTGATGATGATGATGATGTTTGTGATTATTACCACAACACAATAATAATGATAATGATAAAAATAAGATAAAAATAATAATAATAATAATAATAATAAATAAGGGTAATAACAATAAAAAAAAATAATACTAATATTATAATTATAATAATTAATAATATTAACAAAAAACAATTAAAGTACATATCAACAATATATATACATCAATAACAAAATTAATCATGTTAAATTTATGAAAAACTATCAGTAATAATAATGTTTAAGATATTAAAAATATGATAATAAAAAAATAAAAATAATATTATTAAATAAACTTAAAAAAATTAATATGACAATGATATAATAATGAAATATCAATAATAATATCAATAATAATAAAAATTTAAAAATAATAATATAAAAATTTATAATATAAAAAAAATAATAATATAATTTTTAACAAAAATTTTATAATGATATGATAAATGTTGATAATAATGATGATGAAATTTAATAATAAAATTTATAATAATATTAATTATAATAATAAAATAAAATACAGTAATACTAACAATAATAACAATATATAATATTAATATCTTTAAAATAGCATAATAAAAATAATAATTATTAAAAAATAATAATAATATAATAATAAATAATGATAATTATAATAAAAAACAATATAATGATAATGATATTAATAATATTTATAATAAAAATAGAAATAATATTTGAGATAAATAAATAATAATAAAATAGTATTTTTAAACTTTATTATATTTATTTTATTATCATTATTTACATATAAAATGATGAGAGATGAGGGGAAATGATAAAAAAAAAATTTGCAACAACGACAAAACAAGTAATAATAAAAATTTTAATAGCAAACATCAAAAAAAAAAATAAAAATTTATAATAATAATAATAATAATAATAATAAAAAAAACAATACAAAAATTTTTAATATTAATTATAAAATATTCATATTAAAAAATTTAAAAATGTTTGTTTTAAATAAAAATTTATATTATTTTAATAATAATAAAATAACAAAAAAATGTTATACTACAAACATACTACAAATTTAATAAAAAGAAACCCACACAACAATATTATTAAAAATTTTACAAAACCCAAACAACATAATGTTATAAACAACAACAACAAACAAAAAATATGTACATTAAAACTACTTGAATTCATTCCAGATTTGATGCAAACAATTTAGGGTTTCAAAAAGGGAAAGGTCTTAGATAGTTTCAATTCGCCGGGATCCCTTTAAAAAGAAAAAAAAAAAATTAACAAAAACCTTATTTTTAAACACTTGATCCTTTCCCCCAGACTCTCTGATCCTCGCTCAGGCTCCCGAATCCTCCCCCCTTGGACTCACCTTTCTCGAACTGGACGTTCTGGCGATTGAGGGGCCCCCGAGAAGGCCCTTTCCAACCTGGGGAAAGAGCCCTCCGCCAGGGGGAAAACTTCACCGCACGGGCCTTCCAAAGTCCTCCTTCGCCGCCTCCTCCTTCCGGGTCCCCGGGCGGGAAAGGGGCGGTGGGGGGGGGGGAGGGGGGGTGGGGAAGAGGGAGAGAGAGAAGGAATTCCCTTGACGGCGGGCGGGGTTTTCATGGGCGTGGCGAGGGGACTGGGGCTGGTCTGGGCGTCTGCGGGGGGTTTTTTTCGGGCGTCATTTGGGGGAAGGGGACCATGACGGGGGGGCCGTGAGAAGGGAAGCTTTCTTTGGGGGAAGTGAACGGGAAAGGGGCGTTTGGCGGGGAATTTCAGCGAGGAAAGAGGAAAGAGGTCCAGAAAGGGGATATTGCACAAGAAACACGTCGGAAAAAGGGTTGCTTCCTCGCCACGAGGGGAAAAACAAAGCAGTTCAAGGGAAATGACACTCCGAAACAAGGGTCAAGGGGAAAGCAAAATTTAGGTGACCCAAAAAAACCTCCCCCGAAAAAAGGATTTTCCACGTCCTGTCCGATTTAGAGGAAGTTCGAAAAATAATTTTTTCACAAGAGTCACACACTCACACACGAAGCAGATGAAAAAGATCGAAGGAGCAGCGCCTCCCGAACCAAGCGCGGGGGAGGGCGAGCGGTGCCACAGCTTTTCCTGCCGAGTGCCAACCCCCCGACACTTCGGAAGGCAGAGCGCCGAGCGAGTCAGGGGTACCCGTCTAGCGAAGGGGGGGGGGGGGGGGAGTGGGGAAGGGGGGAAAACTTCCGTAGCCCGGCCCAAACCCCCTCCACCCGGGGAAGTCCCCTGATAGAAAGAGAGATACAAGGAGGGAAAGGGAAAGGGAAAAAGAGGGGAGGAGAAATTGGGAATGAACGACCCTTGGCTTTGCCTTTAAGCAACACCATCTTGAGGGTCGTTTTCATCGCCCAAAGTCGTGTTCTTCCCCCTTCTTCTTCGTTTTTGTCATCTTCTTCTTTTCTGTGAGCCTTTGCTTTTTTTCTTCTTCTTCTTTGTCTCTACGCCTTGAATATCTACTTTCCTATTGTTTTTTTCTTGCTTTCGTTTAGTTCAATCTGGTCTCAGTTATTTTTCTATAATATCTATAATCACAATATACGAATACTGGAAAGTAAAAATAACGTAACACAATGGAAAATAACAATACATACACAAAAACAAAAACATCACCGAACGCAAAAACAACGCAAACGATTAAAAAAAAATCAAAACAACCAAAGTGTTTCCACCAATGAGATTATTCACGAGAACAATAAATAATTCTGCCAATTAACACACAGACAACGTCATAAAAGTAACGTCATTCTCTCAGACAGGAAACACTTACTTCAAAAAGATCTCCGCCTATTACTAGTGTCGTCTTGATAAATACCACGAGACAGGTCCCAATTCTTCGGAAAGGCCGCTGTATTCATTCATCGAACTTACTGCTTTATTTATTAAAGTAAGTTATGAATGTGACTTTATAAATATTTACTTAATTCCACAGAACATTCTCCCATCCATTTATCATTACACGCAAACAAAACACATTAGTAGCATTCTGTTGTAGGGGTTTTACAGAGATGTACGCTGTGTCACGCGCATATATCACTTAATATGTCCTTTGAATCTTTCCGACTTGATAAGATTCAACCAAACACGAATTCCACTAAACTTGTACAAAATCACAAAATTTGGTTATATAAATCAGGCGCTTAAACCCGAAGGGGGGGAAAGGGGTTAAAAAATTGTGGAAATTTTAAGTTGGCCCGGGTCGAGGTAATACGGGGGGTCAAAAGAAAATAGAGAGGGGAGAGGGGGAGGAGAGGGGGGAAAAGGAAAGGGGGGGGGGGGGGGAGGGGGGGGGGGTTAGGGGGGGGGGGAGAGGGAGGGGGAGAAGAGAGAGGAGACGCGGGGGAGGAAGAGAGAGAGAAGAAGAGGGGAGGAGAGAGAGAGAGGGGAGGGAGAACGCGCGAGAGGAGATGGGAGGGAGGGGGGGGCGGTAGCGGAGGAAGGAGAGTTGCGCGAGAAGGAAGAGAGAGCAGATGAAGGCTGCGAGAGAGCGGAAGGAAGGATCAGACAATCGTCTCTCCTCCTTCTCTCTCTCCTCTTTCTTCCTCTCCTCTTCTCTCTCTCCCCTCTCTCTTCTCTCTCCTCTCTCTCTCTCTCTCTCTCTCTCTCTCTTCTCTCCTTCTCTTTTCTTCTCTCTCTCCTTTCTTTCTCTTCATTCTCTCTCTCTTCTCCTCCCTCTCTCCTCTCTCTCTCTCCCTCTCTCTCTCTCCTTCTCTTCTCTTCTCCTCTCTCTCTCTCCTCTCTCTCTCTCTCTCTCTCTCTCTTCTCCTCCCTCTCCTTCTCTCTCTCTCTCCCTCTCTCCTTTTCTCTCTTCTCTTTCTCTCTTCACTCTCTCTCTCTTTTTCTCTCTCTTTTTTACTTTCTCTCTCTCTTCTCTCTTTTCTCTTCTTTACTCTCTTCTCTCTCTCTCTCTAAGGCGGGCCTTATCATAGTTTCATTAGTAAAGTAATTTTTCAAGCTTCCGCATTAACAAGATTCTTGTCAGTTCTAAATCGGGGGGAGAGAGGGGGGTGGTGGGGGGGGGGAAAGGGGAAAGGAGGGGGACGGGGGGGAGGAACCGAGGAGG
>NC_061850.1:22072380-22074880 GCF_019202785.1 Penaeus chinensis | reverse complement strand
GAGAGAGAGAGAGAGAGAGAGAGAGAGAGAGAGAGAAACAGATACACAGAACGGGAGAGACAGACAGAGAGAAAATTAAAGTAAGGCCGAATATAAAATAAAGAGGGGAGATAGTACAGAAGAAAAACGTGGGAAAATAAGTAATACAGAGCAATAGGCGGAAGAGAGAGAGACAGAGAAGGAGGGAGATTATCAGAATTTGCACGAAAACAAACAAATAAAAAAAACTTAAGATATACGTAAACATCAACCCTGAAATCTAATTTGCATTTGTATAAATAACTCACAGTTTGCACAAGAATTGTTCACAATAACTAGCAGGTTCCTCTAAATGTCCATGAAAAAGAATCGCCATAAAGCCTAATTCCATATTGATTTACATAACCGAAAGACCTTAAACAACGTGAATAGACGAAAATACACACACTCAGATAATGTCACCCTTACCCGACCAAGACAAACAATCAAACAAGCAATTAAATCTCACAGTTATACCAATTCTAATCTTATTTTCACCCAATTCCAATCATTTCTATTTTATGCACCGCGTGTAGTGCAAAACAGCTTTATCCTTTAGGGGGGGGGGGGGGGGGAATAGCTTAATAACACCCTTTTCATCGAATCTCTCTCACGCTATCCATACTTTTCATATTATAGCGGTAACTTGATATTATTATGGGGGAGGGAGGGAAAGGGGGGGGGGGTTGGAGTAAAGGAAAGGGGGAAAGAATAATGGAAACAGGGGAAACAGGGTAAATGAGGGAATGGGGAGGGGGAGGGAGGGAGGGAGGGAGAGGGAGGGGGAGATTTCATATCGCAATAAACATTTGATCAAAGACCACGTGGTCGTGTTTTTTTCCGCTCAGCTGATCACCACCATCCATTACATGCCTTGCTTTGGTTGTTCGAACGATTGTTGTCGAAGTTTGGGATTTATATTTTTTTGTCACAGTTTGTTTATGCCTACTGTGTGTGTTTTGTTTTGTTGTGATTTTTTGTGAAACTGAGAGATAATTGTAGGTGTAAAATAAATATTGGTAAGAAGAAATAAAATGGTTCCAACAAGATGAGAGAGAGAGAGCGAGCGAGAGAGAGAGAGGGAGAGAGGAAGAGGGTGTGAGGAAGGGAGAGGGAGAGGAGGGGAGAGCCGATCGGGGAAGGGGAAAGGGAGAAGGAAACGGTGAGAGAGAGAGAGAGAGAGAGAGAGAGAGAGAGAGAGAGAGAGAGAGAGAGAGAGAGAGAGAGAGAGAGAGAGAGAGAGATAGACAGACAGACAGACAGAGAGAGAGAGAGAGAGAGAGAGAGAGAGAGGAAGAGAGAGAGAGAGAGAGAGAGAGAGAGAGAGAGAGAGAGAGAGAGAGAGAGAGTGCGTATGTGTGTCTGATATCCGAAACCTGTTCAACTATCAAGTTTTCCTCCATTTATTCAAGACTTTAGCCCTTTCCGAGAGCACCATTATTCACCATGTTATATTCAGACAATTATACTAATGCTATTAGGATACGCGTTCTATCATAATGAAAAAATATATAGAGAGTGAGTGAACAATAAATAATTTTAAGCCAAAATATTAATTATGGTAAGATTAGACCAGATATCTAATTCAGATTTATACGTTTTATTTATTGATATCATTTCTATTTCTTCTTACCTTCCTTTTCACACAATTGCTATTTTCTCTCTGTTGTACATTAAATCACGCGAATATTGCTTGAGACACACAAGCGACGGTAATTTAAAAATGGTCGCCACGATATGTTATCTGTCCAACAAGCGAATGATAAAAAAAATAATAAAAAAGAAATGGGGGGGGGGGGGGCGGGGAGTAATAACGAACACAAAGACCATAACAATATGAAAATCCGAATCCTCACAATGGCAAACAATTGCTTTCTAACCATAATAAGCAAACAGAAGCAAAGAAACGGCAACAACAAAAAGAACAAATGACAATAGTTCAGGCGAACAATAACGGCCGGGGCGCCACGAACAAGCCAGGGGAGCGGCTTTACTTAAAACAATAAAGACAACAAAGACACCATCACTTTCCAGCTGAGAGGAGAGCTGTCCTTATTTTAGTTTTATTTGCGTGTGTCTTGCACCTTTATCAACGGGTGATTTTTAATTTTCTTTATGTTCTTTTATCGCTTTGTTGGCGTTCAATCATTCATGTTTTTTTTTTTTTTGTTTTTTTTTTTTTTGTGTGCTCTACTTTCATTTGTGTGCTCTATATTAAAAGAGAAAACGAAAAAAAAAACAAATATACATATATCTGCCGCTTTTTTTCTTTTTTTTTTTTTACTTTTTTCTTTCCCCTTCGTTTCTTTTACCGTTTCCTCTCCTTTGTACGTTCTCCATTTCCTTCTTCCAAAAATCCATAACCACATTTCCCTTCGCTTATTCCTCCGTTACTCATAGCTAGCGCATCTCCGCCTAGTTCCCCCGCCATTCGATTAGTCCGCATCCTTCTCTTACTCCTAAACAAAAGGAAATGAGCTCG
>NC_061850.1:22058572-22059780 GCF_019202785.1 Penaeus chinensis | reverse complement strand
GAATATATACGTGTATGTATGTATATATATAAGTATGTATATATATATATATATATATATATATATATATATATAAAGAGAGAGAGAGAGGCGTTGGGTAGATAGATATAGATAGATAAAGAGAGAGAGAAGAAAAGACATGAGCGTTCACACATACCTACGCACACACATAAACACACATATATATAAATACGTCCTACACACGGACAGTGAGAGAGAAAGAAACTGACACACAGACAGACGTACATAGCGACTTGATGATCGTTTTTTGCCCGGTTCTCTCAGCCGTCAGTACTTCGCGTTGAAGGAGCAGAGCGATTTGTCAGCGAGAGACCGATATAAGGTCTATTTTAGATCTTCGGAACAGGGAATTCAAGAGACTAGATGGTAGAGGGGTGGAAGGGGTTAGGAGGGGGGGGGGAGGAAAGAAGAGGGAGGAGAGAAGAGGTAGGGGAAGGGAATGGGAGGGGAGGGGAGGAAGAAGGGGGAGGGAGGAGGTAGAGATGGGGTAGCAAGAGGAAAAGGGGGGGTGAGCAGGGATGGGGGGGACGGTAGAGGTAGAGATGGGGGGGGGGGGCAAGAGGAAGGGGTGAGGGGGAGGGGGAAGGAAGGAGTTAAAAGGAAGGGGGTGGCAGGAAATGGGGAGGAAGGGGGGAGGGAAGGAAGAAGGAAGGGGCGTCAATTAACATTCGGTCTAGACATAGGCACTTATGTACGTACAGAAGCGCTCGGCGGATAAAGGTGGTGTTATGAAAGAGACGAAAGAAAAAGGAGGAGGGAGGGGAGGGAAAGGGGAAGAAGAGAGGAGTGAGGAGGGAGGGAGAGAGGAGAAGGAGAAAGGGAGGGAAGGGGGAAGAAGAGAAGAGGGAGAGAGGAGAAGGAGAAAGGGAGGGAGATTGAGGGAGGGAGGAAGGGGGAGGGAAGAAGGGAGGGAGGGAGGGAGGGAGGGAGGGAGATGGAGAGGGAGAGGGAGAGAGAGAGAGAGAGAGAGAGAGAGAGAGAGAGAGAGAGAGAGAGAGAGAGAGAGAGAGAGAGAGAGAGAGAGAGAGAAAGAAAACACATGGATATATGAAAACTGAGATTGATAACGCTTGCAAGACAAACTCAGAATCAAACAAAACATCTCAAAAAAATTACTTACAACCTAATCAATCGATAATCAACAATAGCAATATCGATAATGGGAAGGGAGAAGCAACAAAAAGGAA
>NC_061850.1:22048572-22051072 GCF_019202785.1 Penaeus chinensis | reverse complement strand
AAGAGAGACATAGAGAAGGTTTAAGAGATTGAAAAGAATAATGTTGGAGGAAACAGAAATCGAAAAAGGGAAAAAGAAGAAAGACGGAGAAAGGGACGAAGGAAGGAGGACAAAGGAGTTAACATATGAAACAAAAAAAAAAAAAAAGAGGCACAGATAAAGAACAAAAACAAAATCGAAATAAGGTGACCCCAACGTAAATGACTGAATGAACACCCGCCCAAAGGCCACTTCAGCGGCCCTAGTGACTCGCTGAACTGGTTGGGCCGCCGAGTCCTCCCGGATCGGGGTTACGCGCCAAGGTCACCACCGACGGCGAGGGATCGGTGGTCGCGGCGCCGCCCCTCGCCCGCGCCGCCCCTCGCCCGCGCCGCCCCTCGCCCGCGCCGCCACTCGCCCGCGCCGCCCCTCGCCCGCGCCGCCCCTCGCCCGCGCCGCCCCTCGCCCGCGCCGCCCCTCGCCCGCGCCGCCCCTCGCCCGCGCCGCCCCTCGCCCGCGCCGCCCCTCTCGCCCGCGCCGCCCCTCGCCCGCGCCGCCCCTCGCCCGCGCCGCCACTCGCCCGCGCCGCCCCTCGCCCGCGCCGCCCCTCGCCCGCGCCGCCCCTCGCCCGCGCCGCCCCTCGCCCGCGCCGCCACTCGCCCGCGCCGCCCCTCGCCCGCGCCGCCCCTCGCCCGCGCCGCCACTCGCCCGCGCCGCCCCTCGCCCGCGCCGCCCCTCGCCCGCGCCGCCCCTCGCCCGCGCCGCCCCTCTCGCCCGCGCCGCCACTCGCCCGCGCCGCCCCTCGCCCGCGCCGCCACTCGCCCGCGCCGCCCCTCGCCCGCGCCGCCCCTCTCGCCCGCGCCGCCCCTCGCCCGCGCCGCCCCTCTCGCCCGCGCCGCCACTCGCCCGCGCCGCCACTCGCCCGCGCCGCCACTCGCCCGCGCCGCCCCTCGCCCGCGCCGCCCCTCTCGCCCGCGCCGCCCCTCGCCCGCGCCGCCCCTCGCCCGCGCCGCCACTCGCCCGCGCCGCCCCTCGCCCGCGCCGCCCCTCGCCCGCGCCGCCCCTCGCCCGCGCCGCCCCTCGCCCGCGCCGCCCCTCGCCCGCGCCGCCCCTCGCCCGCGCCGCCACTCGCCCGCGCCGCCCCTCGCCCGCGCCGCCCCTCGCCCGCGCCGCCACTCGCCCGCGCCGCCCCTCGCCCGCGCCGCCCCTCGCCCGCGCCGCCCCTCGCCCGCGCCGCCCCTCGCCCGCGCCGCCCCTCGCCCGCGCCGCCCCTCTCGCCCGCGCCGCCACTCGCCCGCGCCGCCCCTCTCGCCCGCGCCGCCACTCGCCCGCGCCGCCCCTCGCCCGCGCCGCCCCTCCGCCTCGTCGCTAAGCGGTCTTGCTCTTTCATTATCATCATTCGAATCATTTTTACAATCATTAGTATTATCTCAACTATTTTTATTTTCCTCATCACTCTTATTGTCATCATTATTACTACTGCTATCATCATCATCATCATTATTATTATTACTATCATTAGCATCATTATTACTACTGCTATCATCATCATCATCATTATTATTATTACTATCATTAGCATCATTATTAGTATCAATATTGCTGTTGTTATCATCATTATCATAATTATTAGAGAGAGAGAGAGAGAGAGAGAGAGAGAGAGAGAGAGAGAGAGAGAGAGAGAGAGAGAGAGAGAGAGAGAGAGAGAGAGAGAGAGAGAGAGAGAGAGAGAGAGAGAGAGAGAGAGAGAGAGAGAGAGAGAAGGACAGACAGACAGACAGTGGGACACACTGAGAAAAAAAAAAAGTTGAAGAAAGTCCTACAGAAACAAAGGAAAAGAACAAATAATTGATGAAAGAGAAAAGAAAGAGAAAATCGTGTTGATGATAAAGAAGAAGAAACAACAAAGATTTGGCTTAAGGTCTGGGCCAGGCAGTCGTTACAATATTTTCTCTTCATCAACATTCCAGCATCTTTCAACTTCTTAATCTTCAGCCTTCTTGCAACGCCTCGCTCCCTTTTCTTCATTCTTTATTTTTTTCTTCACATTTCTATTTCTAATGTTGTCAATATTGCTGTGAACTCTCCCTCATTCATCCTCTCTCCTTCCCTCCTTCTCACCCTCTCTCCCTCTCTCTCCTTTCTCTTTCTTCCTCACTCACTTCCACATTTCCTTTCTCTATCTCTATCCTCCCTACCTCCCCTACAGTCTCTCTCTCCTCAATCCCTCTCTATCCTTCTCCCTCCCACCCTCCTTCCCTCCTTCCTCCCTTCTCTCCCTCCCTCTTTCTCTCTCCCTGCTTCCTTCCTTTCTCCCCCCCCCTCTCTCTCTCCTTCCCACCCTCCCTCCCTCTCTATCTCTCTTTCTCCTTCTCCTTCCCTCCCTTCTTCCTTCCTACCTTCCCTCCCTCTTTCTTTCTTCCTCCTTTCTTCCTTTCTTCCCCCTCTCTCTCTTCTTCCCCCTCTCTCTCTTCTTCCCCCCCTCCCTCCCCCCCTCTCTCTCTCTCTCCTCCTCCCCTCC
>NC_061850.1:22036072-22038572 GCF_019202785.1 Penaeus chinensis | reverse complement strand
TGTACAAAAAAATAAATAAAATAAAAAATAAACAGACAAATAAAATTTTAAACATCTTCACCCCTCCCCCCCAAAAAAGACAAGAAAAAAAGACAAAAACAAAACAAAAAATAAATAAATGAAAGGGACTTCAAGAGACAAGAGGAGAAAAAAGACCGGAAGACATGCGTTTATATTCGAAACGGAGGGGGGGGATGGAGAGAGGGGGGGGGGGGGAGGGAGGGAAGGGGAAAGAGGGAGAGCGAGGGACAAGAGGAGAGAGAGAGGGAAGGGAGAGAAAGGGATAGAAGGAGAGGGAGAGAGAGACAAAAAAAAAAAACAGACAGACAGAGAAGCAGGAAACACGATGAACAGCTACAAAGAGAAAGAGAGAGAGAGAGAGAGAGGGAGGGAGGGAGGGAGGGAGGGAGGGAGGGAGAGAGAGAGAGAGAGAGAGAGAGAGAGAGAGAGAGAGAGAGAGAGAGAGAGAGAGAAGAAAGACAGACAGACAGAGAGAGAGAGAAAGCAAAAATCAAAAGCAGAAAAAAAGAGACAGAGAGAATCGAGAAAAAAAAACAAAAAAAACGCATGATACGAGAGAAGGAGAAAGAAAGAGGAAAACAAAGGGTCAAGCGAGGGGAGAGAGAGAGGGAGAGGGGAAACAGGATAAAATAAAAGGGTACGAGTGGGCGCTACCTTCTCTGAGGATACACAACGCTCGGGTCTCGTGGGAGGGGTACTTGTGCGGTACTGGGGGGGGGGGGAGGGAGGGTAAAAGAGGAGGGAGGGGCGAGGAGGCGAGGAGGAGGGGGGGGGGGGAGTGAGAGTCCAGTTGCTGGATTTCCGGGAGGGAGGGACAGAGGGAAGGAGGGAGGGAGGCAAGTACAGATGGAAGGAGGGGGAGGAAGGGAGAGAGGGAGGGAGGGAGGAGGGAGAGAGAGAGAGAGAGAGAGAATAGCGAGAGAAAAGAGTAAAGAGAAAACCGAGAGACAGAAAGAAAAATAGACAGCCAAACAGAAAGACAGACAGGCTAACAGACAGGCAAAGAGATATATATACAGACAGATAGATGACAGATTTCTCTCGTAATGATATCGATTTATGGAATTTATCACACATTTCGCCCGTATTCTGAAAATAACATCAAAGAAATACACAACCACACATATACGTATGTATACATACTTATATACATATCATGTGTGTGTGTGTGTGTGTGTGTGTGTGTGTGTGTGTGTGTGTGTGTGTGTGTGTGTGTGTGTGTGTGTGTGTGTGTGTGTGTGTGTGTGTGTGTGTAGATAGGTAGATAGATAGACAGACAGACAGACAGATAGATAGATCGATATCTCAAAGCTTCGTATGGGCCAACACTGAGGAGAGAAGACCGGAGGCTGGCGACCCTCCGGCGCCGCCCCCTGACCCAGAATCATCCTATGGGAATCATCCTGCGCAGGACACTCGCTCACAGGCCAGCCTCTACCACGGTCTAAATGAGCGTTTATTCAGACCTTGGCCTCTACAGCATTCGCGGCAGTGTGGAACGAGTGACCGAGAGCAAAGAAATACTTCCACAGCACATGCACACGTGTATGAGTGTACGGATATTATCAATTTAGTTACTGTTACCAAAATACTGTAAACACACACACACACACACACACACACAAACACACATATGTATATATACATATACATACATATATGTGTATATATATAATATATACTTATATATATATATATATATATATATATATATATATATACATTGTATGTATATATGTATATACATATACTTTTATATATACCTATCCACGAATCAAAATAAAATATGTATAATTACAGTGCACATGTTTTCAGGATACGAAAAGAGTTTACGAGTGGCAGCACGAGAGTTGTCATAACCTTACCTGTCATACAATAAATAATGAAACAAATAAAATTCCAGTGGGAGATCGATGCTCAACAAATGTCATCACTAGAGCTTTGAATTACATCTTCTTTTTTATATATTTCTCATTTTTTCTGGATGCTTGTCAACACAAATGTAACTTGTTTTGTAGTATTTGCATTTTGTCACACACAGATTCATATTTTCTTAATAAGGCTTGTCTAACACATTGCTATTATTTGGTTAGGTAAAAAGAACGAAAACTAAATAAGAAATAAAACACATCACAGGATCACACAAAACAAATTCACTCCCGAAAATCATTAAAATAACAAATTTAAACATTAAAACAACCACAGAAACACAAACATATATCAAATATTTCATTTCCATTCCACGCTTTTCAAACGCACCGGGATGACAAATCGCATAAACCATTTTTCAATAAGCTTCAGAGACCGAAAAAAAAATTAAAATCTCACTTCGGCTTTACTTCACAGACTCGCACACACACACGCACACGGGAGCACAGACACGCGGTGTGCTCTCCCTCAAGGAACTTTGACGTGAATACCAAGTTGAGAAGTTACGGGGGAGGGAAGGGAAGGGGGGAGGGGGAGGGAGGGGGGAGGG
>NC_061850.1:22028572-22031072 GCF_019202785.1 Penaeus chinensis | reverse complement strand
AATAATAATAATAATAATAATAATAATAATAATAATAATAATAATAATAGTAATAGTAAGAAGAAGAAGAAGAGAAAAACCTTAACATGTAATGTCATGTTACACCAGCTCAGAGATAGAGATAATATTTCAGCATTCCCTGCCGGTGATACTTCTCGCTCAGAAGAAAAACGCAATCGGCTGGTATCTTTAACATTTAATTTTGTCCTCCAAAACTAAATAAGATTTTCTGTTTTCTTTGAAAGAACCACACTTCCGTTTTCTTTATACTCTTTTTAGGGTAACTGTTTAAATTTCTTTGAAAGTTTGGCGTCATTTCGGAGAGAGTGAGAGAGAGAGAGAGAGAGAGAGAGAGAGAGAGAGAGACAGTGGCGGGGAGAGAGAGAGAGAGAGGGAGAGAGAGAGAGAGAGAGAGAGAGAGAGAGAGAGAGAGAGAGAGAGAGAGAGAGAGAGAGAGAGAGAGAGAGAGACAGAGAGAGAGAGAGAGAGAGACAGGAGATGGAGAGAGAGGGAAAGAGAGAGAGACTAATTAAGATTTTCTGTTTTCTTTGAAAGAACCCCTTTTCCGTTTTCTTTTATGTCGTTTCAGAGTAACTATTTGATTTTTCTGTGGAAGTTTGCCGTCATTTTAGAGTGAGTGAGTAAGAGAGATGGATAGATAGATAAAGAGACACACACACACACACACACACACACACACACACACAGAGAGAGAGAGAGAGAGAGAGAGAGAGAGAGAGAGAGAGAGAGAGAGAGAGAGAGAGAGAGAGAGAGAGAGAGAGAGAGAGAGAGATGGAGTGAGAGAGAGAGAGAGAGAGAGAGAGAGAGAGAGAGAGAGAGAGAGAGAGAGAGAGAGAGAGAGAGAGAGAGAGAGAGAGCGAGAGAGGGGGGAGTCTGGAGAGAGTGAGTGTGAGAGAGAGGGGGGGGAAGGGAGGGAAACAGAGAAAGATAGCGAGAGAAATGGAGAGAGACACAGAGACAGAGACAGAGGAGAGAAGAGGAGAGAGAGAGAGAGAGAGAGAGGGGAGAAGGGAGAGAGAGGAGGAGAGAGGAGCGAAGAGAGAGAGAAGAGAGAGGGAAGGGTGGGGGAGGGAGAAAAAGGAGAGAGAGAGGAGAGAGAGAAAAGGGGGAGGAGAGACAAAATTTCACACACAGAGACAGACACGAGACAGAGACAGAAAAGAGAAAGAGTGATGAGACAAAAACAGCGACAGACACAGACAGAGAAACGCAAAAGCAGACAGAAACAGAAACAGAGAAACAGAAGGACAGAAGACCAGAGATAAAGTTCGAATATGCAAAGGGAGACACAACAAGAAGCAAACTACTTCGAGACAAGATCATCGCCCGTGAAAGAGAGCGTAATCACACACGCGCGCACAAAGGGCAGCAAAGAACGGTGTGCGGGAAGACCCCTCGAGGGAACGGACAAAACTTACGCCGTTGTTTAAAAGGAAAAAAAAAAAAAAAAGAAAGAAAGAAAAAAACAAAAAAATAGGAAGATAAGACAAATAAAGAATTAAAAGACCTAGAAAAAGAGGCAAATCATAAAGTATTTTTTTTCCTTTTCTTTTCTCTCTCTTTCAATCTTTCTCTCTCTTTCGGTCTCTCTCTCTCATTTTTTCTTTCTCTCTCTTTTTTTCTCTCTCTCATTCTTTAGTTTTCTCGTCCCCCCCTCTCTCTCTCTCTCTCTCTCTCTCTCTCTCTCTCTTTTATATATATACATATTATATATATTTTATATGTATATGTGTGTGTGTGTGGTGTGTGTGTGTGTGTGTGTGTGTGTATGTGTGTGGTGTGTGTGTGTGGGGTGTGTGTGTGTGTGGGGTGTGTGTGTGTGTGTGTGGGGGTGTGTGTGTTTTGAACCCCCCCCCCCCCCCTTCCCCCCCCCCCCCCTTTTCTCTCTTCTCTCTCTCTCTCTTCTCTCTTCTATTCTCTTTTCTCTCTTTTTCTCTCTCTCTCTCTCTCTCTCCATCCATCCATCTCTCTCTCCCCACACATCAATACAGCTGAAGCTTTGTGAATAATTGAGATCTTGAACACACGAGAATGGCTGAAGCTAATGTATTAAAGCCTCAAGTCAAGTGATTGTGCATCTCGGGAGATCTCGCGTTGTGGTAGTGGTTGTGATGGTGATATTGGCGGAAGTGATGATGATGATGATGGGATGGTGATGTTGGTTGAAGTGATGGTGAGATGGTTAGGATGTTGGCGGTAGTGATGGTGATGATGATGGGATGGTGATGTTGGTCACGATGGTTATATTGGAGGTAATGATGGTGATAGGTGTTAGCTGTGATGAGGGTGGTGATTATGATAATAATGATATTTATGGTAGAGAGGGTGATGGTGTTGATGGTAATCATGATAATAATGCTGTGGCAGTGATGATAATGACTGATTATGATGATGGTGGCAGTGGCGGTGATGGTGCAAATGATGGTGCAGATGATGGCGCTGATAATGATGATAAGTGATAAGAAAAAGCTAATGAAGA
>NC_061850.1:22016072-22021072 GCF_019202785.1 Penaeus chinensis | reverse complement strand
CATAAATACACGGACACATTCACACGTATATATACATACGTACATACACGCTTATGTATATCTATCTATCTAAACACACACACACACGCACATACTCACACAGATATATATAGATACATATATATATATATATATATATATATATATATATATATATGTGTGTGTGTGTGTGTGTGTGTGTGTGTGTGTGTGTGTGTGTGTGTGTGTGTGTGTGTGTGTGTGTGTTGTGTTGTGTTTGTGTGTAAACATATGGCATATGCATGTATGCATTTATGTATGTATGTACGCATGTATGTATATATGCATTTATGTATGTATGTATGTATATATGCAGATATATGTATCTATATTTCAGAGGGGGAAAAAAAAGAGACAAGATAGAGATACAAAACAAAAATAATAATGATGATAAACAAATACAACACAGACGAAAAGAGACAGAGGGAAGAAGGCAAAAGGGAAGGAAGACCAGAGCCACCTTCCGAGGAGAACACTGTATCGGCGCGTCGGGCGATACAGATTTAAAGATGATTTGGACCCTCTGGTTCGCCTTTCGACTGGGAAGAAGGAGATGAGGAGCGGACGGAGAAGACAAGGGGACGTTAGAGCGGTGATATGAGTGATGTCGATAATGATAACAGAGCAAGAATAGGGGGGGGGGGGAAGGGGGGGAGGTAAAGGGGACATTGAGAGATGTAGAAGAAGAAAGGGAGAAAAACGCAAGGAAGAAGATGGAAAAAGAGGTTGAGAAATAGTAAAGAAAGAAAGAAACAGACGATGAAAGGGATGAAAAAGAAGGAGAGGGAGAGGGAAGTTAGGTGAATAAAGAAAATAACGACGAAGAAGGAGGAGAAGAAAGAGAACAAAGAAATGGAAGACGCATCTTAGCGTAAATATCGAAACAAGTGACGAAGTAAAAAAAAAAAAAAAATTCCATGAAAGAATATGGAAAGAGCAAAAAAAAAAGACAAATTATAAGATACATGTTCAACACCAAGACTATGAATACAAAATAAATAAATAAATAAAATAGAGTAATGAGGAGAAGGAAGAGCAGGTCACGAAAAAATCGGGAGGCTGTTTCAAAGCCCAATAAACTTAAGACTCTTTTCACTTTCCCTCACTCGTAAATACGGGAGAGAAGAGAAGGCTTGGTGATGGACGAGATAATTAGATAGATTGCGTGTCTTTAAGAGAGATAGAGAGAGGGAGGGAGGAAGAGGAGGAGGAGTGAGAGAGAGAGAGAGAGAGAGAGAGAGAGAGAGAGAGAGAGAGAGAGAGAGAGAGAGAGAGAGAGAGAGAGAAATCGAGAGAGAGACAAAGAGAGACATACAGAGAGAAAGGACGAGAATTAGAGAATATTAAACGGATCAATAAGCACAGGCACCGATGTTCTTCGTGTGGCTAATAAGCATAACAACGAGAACAAATATCAATTATAGCCAATAGCCTCAAGGCCACTAACAAACAACCCGTAATTATCACATCTCAGGTGGGCGCTGTAGGTGGGCGTGCGCTGGCGTTTCGTGGGCGGGTGGGCGGCAACGAGCGCAACAGGGAGAGAGGATGAGAGGGTGGAGGGGGAGAGGGGGTGAGGAGGAAGGGGGAGAGGGGGAGATGAGGAGGGAGAGAGGGAGGGAGAAGAGGAAGGAAGAGGGAGAAGGAGACGAGAGGAGAGGAGGAAAGGGGAGGGAGAGGAGAGAGGACGGGAGAGAAAGGAAGTGGTGAAAAGGGAAGAGAGAGAGAGGAAGAGGAAGAAGAGATGGAGAGAAAGAGAGAGAGAGAGAGAGAGAGAGAGAGAGAGAGAGAGAGAGAGAGAGAGAGAGACAGAAAAGAAAAGACAGGAGAGGGAGAGAGAAGAGAAGCAGAACGGGAATGAGGAGAGGAGAGGAGGAGGGGAGGGGAGGAAGGGGGGAGGGGGGAGAGGGCGGTGTGTTTAGGGGGGGGAAGTAACTCATTCACAGTCGTTGTTCAGCGAAACCGGACGACTCCCTGGTGCCTGCAGTGGGTGTGTGTTTGTTCTGGTCGTGTGTTTGTTTTGTGGTCGTCGTTGTGTGAATGATTTTGAAATTTTGGGGAATATATGTATATATATATATATATATATATATATATATATATATATATTTTTTAGGGATTTTATGAGGTCTGGACGAATAAATTTAGGGAATTTTCTTGTAAAGGGGGATCTTTATAAGGATTTTTATTGGAATGGGGGGGGGGGGGGGTATTCTAGGGATTTTCATGGGGGGGATTATAGCAACTACAGGATTTACTGAAGGATTGGAAATACTTTTTTTTTTTTTTTTTTTTTTTTTTTAGGGAAGGGGAAATCTTTTAGGGATATTTCTGATAATGGCAAGTGTTTTAGGGATGGGGGGGGGGGGTGAGGGTGAGGGAGGATATGGTATCACACGTGAAATATCTTTAAGGATTTTTTTATTTTTTATTTTTAAGATAATTGTACGAAATATATAGGAATTCCGGGAATCGATCTGAGTATATGAATCCATAACAACAGAAAAAAAATATGCCATACACTTTATTTCCTATGAATGACTTGTTAATCTTTCTCTTTTTTATTCTACTTTACGCCCACATTTTTGGCTTGCTAGCATTCCATCATTTTATCTCGTTTCCTGTATTTATTCTCTTGACACCCCTAACCCTACTATCACGTCTTTCTATTTATCTCTCCTCTTTCTTTATTTTCTATGTTGGTCTACTCTATTCTTCAATTCTTTTATCAGTTCTTGTATTGTTTCTTTCTGTCACTACCCCCCCCCCCCCCCCACCCTATCGTCATTTTTTTTTAAACTTACTTTTTTCTCATTCTCTTTATCTGCTTTGCATGCCTATTCCATAATTATTCTATTTTATCTTTCTTTAACATCTGTATTGCGTCTTTCGCTTCCCCCCCCCCCCTTAATATCACTCTTGTTATTTTTACTCCTTCCTCCTTTCCCTCTATCTACTTTATTGGCATATCACTTACTTCCCTTCATTTATCATCTTGTCCCATTTGTATTGGATTATCCCATACTTCTTTCCTTTTATCCTTCTTTATGTTCTGTATTGCCCCTTTTACACCCCCCCCCCCCCCCTCAGTCGTAATCATTTTTATTTTCACCTCCTCATTTTCTTTCCCTTCCATCTACCTCCTTTATTGGCTTATCTCTTACTTCCCTTCATTTATCACCTTCTCCCTCTTTTCAAACCTTCAAGGACGAGCTAGAAACCCTTCCTCTCACCGGTGTTCTTTTCTGGTCTCGAGAGCAAGCAATTGTGGAGCTTTTGTCTTGAGAGAATAGCACGGTCTTCCCTTCTCTCCTCCTCTCTTGTTCTCTTTGGAATTTTTTTATTTCTTTCTCCTTGTTTTCTCCCCTTTGTTTTTGTCCTTTTTTTCTGTTGCGTTATTAGTTTCTTTTTTCTGTCTCTCGCTTTGTCGTTTTAATTTTCTAGTTTTGCTTTTTGTCCTTATTTCGTCCATTCTTTCTCTCTATTTTCGTCTCTCGTTCTTTTTCAATATTTCCCGCTTTTTCTTCTCTGCTTTTCTTCGCGTCTCCCTCTTTCTCTCTCTCTCAGTATTCCCTTCTTTCTCTTTCTCATTTTCCCCCCTTCTTCCCCTCTCGATATTCCCTCTTTCCATCCTCTCTCTGAATGTTACCTACTTTTTCTCTCTTTCATTATTTCCCCTTCATGGTCCCTTCTTTCCCCCTTTTCCCTCCTCCCTCTTTCTTCCCTCCTTTCCATCCCCTCTCAACATTCCCTTTCTTTTCCTCTCTCTCTCTCTCCTTCCTCCTCCCTCTCTCTTCCCTCCTTTCCATTCCCTCTCAACATTCCCTTTCTTTTCCTCTCTCTCTCTCTCCTTCCTCCTCCCTCTCTCTTCCCCCCTTTCCATTCCCTCTCTCAATATTTCCCTTCTTTTCCTCTCTCTCTCTCTCCTTCTCCCTATTCCCTCTCTCTTCCCCCCTTTCCATTCCCTCTCTCAATATTTCCCTTCTTTTCTTCTCTCTCTCTCTCTCTCCTCCTCCCCCCTCCCTCTCTCTTCCCCCTTTTCCATTCCCTCTCGCAATATTTCCCTTCTTTTCCTCTCTCTCTCTCTCTCCTTCTCCCTACTCCCTCTCTCTCTCTCTCTCCTTCTCCATACTACCTCTCTCTTCCCCCCTTTCCATTCCCTATCGCAATATTTCCCTTCTTTTCCTCTCTCTCTCTCTCTCTCTCTCTCTCTCTCTTTCTCTCCCACCAGGAACCGTGAGAGAGCGAGTGTGTGTGTGTGGGGTTGAGAGGACAGAAGAGGATCAAGAAAAAAAGAGAAGGTATTCAATCCTTCTCGCGTTTTGCACTTCCTCTGTTGCCTTTGATCACTTCGCCTCTCTTTGGCTGTGTATCCTCTGTGTGGTCCGTGAGTGCAGCCTGTATGTGTGTCTCTGTGTGCGTGTTTGTGTAGGTGGATGTGATAGGATGCCTCTCTTTGTGTTTGTGCGCACGTGAGAGTGTGTGTGTCGGCTAGATTGCGAAGAGGGAGAGAGAAAAGGGAGGAGAGATAGAAAGATGGGTTGATAAGGTGGGGTGGTAAATACATACATGTTTTATATATATATATATATATATATATATATATATATATATATATTCATGTATATACATATACATACACACACACACACACACACACACACACATATATATATATATATATATATATATATATATATATATATACATACGTATATATATATATATATATATATATATATATATATATATATATACACACACACGTACGTATACAGGGAGAGAAGGGAGGGAGGGAGGGAGGGGAGAGAGAGAGAGAGAGAGAGAGAGAGAGAGAGAGAGAGAGAGAGAGAGAGAGAGAGAGAGAGAGAGAGAGAGAGAGAGAGAGAGAGAGAAAAAACTTTCGAAGTCGCGTAGAATGCTGTGACCTATTCTTCGTGTGAAATTGGAGGCTGTCTGACTTTCTTCAGATCTTAAGAATG
>NC_061850.1:22006072-22011072 GCF_019202785.1 Penaeus chinensis | reverse complement strand
CGCGCATGCACGCACACACACACACACACACGCATGCACGCACACACACACACACACACACACACACACACACACACACACACACGCACGCACACACACATGCACCGCCACACTCACCACACCAATCAATACGGCACACACACAACATATACTACACTCCCACACATACACACACAAAATGTTAAAATATATATTCACATATGAAAATACCTATATATGCTATGTAATATATACCCACATGTATCCTCTTATATATATACTACTACATACACCACAGACACACACACTACTCCACGCCAAACCTACAAACCATCTCACCAAACTCAACACAACACACAACCACGCTCCACACCACACTCTTTATTTATTTTTAGATTTATGATATATTATGATTAGATTTATATCATAGATATGATATAATTCCTATACCTCTAGACCATAGAACTGACAGATAACCAAAACCGCCATAGCTTGCCAGACCTCTCTATTGGTTGGATGACTCAGATTGGCCGAGATGCGTCCTGACCATCGCATTCACACTGCAGCGCCCAAATTCCTTTAATCATGCAAAGCTATGGCGTCGGATGGCCCTAGAGTATGGATAGCTCGGGGAAGTAAGGTCCGCGTTCCTTGAGGCGAAATCTGGCGATGAGTAGGGTTATCCTCGGATTGGCAGAGACTCTTTTCGAGGATTAAATTGTGGTACGTAGTGTGTGTCTTCTGCAGATCACCGTGTGGCCAGTGGGCGCCATCATGTTGCCACGAGAGCGGGTTCCTCGGCGTCTGCTGGTTGCGTGTGGTTTGGGTCAGTGAGCGGGGGGGGGGGGGGGGGGGAGGTTGGGGGAGTGGGGGTCGGTGGAGGCTTCGAGTGGCCACTGGGGGGGGGTGGGTGGTGAGGAGGGGTGGCCATGCTGGTGGGGGTGGGGGGGGGTTACGGGGCTTGGGGGGGGTGGGTCCTGGTGGTTTTGGTGGAAGGGGTGAGGGTTGGGTGTTGTTGAGGTCTGGTGAGGGGGTGTTGGTTGGGGTTTTTGAGTGACTGTGTGGTGGGTGGGGTTGGTACACACGGGGGGGCGAAGGGGATGGGCTGGGGGAGGGGGAGGGGCGGCGTGGGCACGGGTGGCGTGTGTGGAGGAAGTATAGACTTGGTCGGTAGGGAGGGTGAGAGAGAAGTGGGTTGATCATGGAGGTGGAAAGGGAGGGGCTGGTGAGAGAGAGAAAAGAAAGAAGAAAGGGTGGAGAGGGGGGCCTGGCTGGGGGGGAGGGGGGTATGCGGGGAGAAAGGAGCGAGGGACGGGAGAACGAGGGGGGGAGAGTAACGGCGTGGGGGGCGGGGACTGGAACATGGCAGGTGGGAGGGGGCGAAGGGATGGGTACACGCACAGGAAGTAAAGGGGAATGGGCCGAAGAAAAGGCGGTGGGGGGCAGGGGCGCGAGAAGACGCGCAGAGAGAGAGAGAGCAGAGGCGAGCGCGAGAGAGAGAGCGAGCGCGAGGAGCGAGAGAGAGAGAGGAGAGAGCGAGACTAAGGAACAGCGAGAGGGAGGGAGGGAGGAGCGGCAGGGCAGAGAATAAGAGTCAAAGGAAGAGTGAAGAAAAAAAGGGCTGGAGGAAGGAGAGGGGAAGGAAAGGTGGAGCGAAGGCGGTTCGAAAGAAAGAAACACGCGGAAAGAGGAGATGCGGGTAAAAGGAAGAGTGGAGAGGTAAGTGAAGGAAATCATGAAGAAGGAAAGAAGAGAGGATGAAGAAAGAAGAAAAGAAAGAGAAAGAAAGAAGGTGAAAGAGAAAAATGAAGGGAAAACGAAAGAAGAAAACCGGAAGTAGAAGAAAGGAGATAAAAGAAAGAGAAGAAAGAAGGCTCAGAAGAAAGAAGACCAATCAACAGGAAAGAAAAGAAGACCCAAAGGAAGTAGAGAAAGGAGAAAAAGAAAGAAGCAGAAGAAGGTAGAAGAAAGAAACAACAAAAGGAAATAAAGCAAGACCAAGCCAAGTAGAGAACAGGAGCACAATAAGCTCTCAAGAAGCACGACAAGGTAGCACGCACAGGAAACCATACTTCACCTCACCTCACCTCCAATCTACCGGCAGAAAGCCCTCGCCCTGCCGGACCTTGATACGTATACAATTGCATTGGCAATGGAACAACGCAACCACCTAAAAAAAAACCGTGAGCCCACCGCCCAGGTTGAACAGTTTTGGATGGGGGGGGCGGAGACTTTTGAATTTCCTAACATGTTGGTGAGGGTTTGGGCACGTTTAACAGACTGCGGGATGCGAAAAAGGAAAAAGAAACCACAGCCCGCCAAAAGCACAAAAAGTGGGACATCAAGGAGAAACGAGAAGAGAATTTTTGATAAGCGAGGGAGGGGAGACGAGGGGGAGAGAGAGAGAGAAAGGGGCTGGCGGGAGAGGGGGGGAGCGGGGGTTTAGGGGAGGGGGTGTGTGGGGGGGGAGGGTATGGGTGGTATAACGTGATGTGTGTGGGTGGGGGGGGGGATTGTGTGGGTGGGGTGGGTGGGGTGGGTGGGTACGGTAGGTGGGAGAGAGAGGGAGGGAGAGAGAGGGAGAAAAGAAAGAAGAAAGAGAGGAGCAAGATGAACAAGAAGAGAGGGCGTGCGGGACGAGAGAATGAGCGTGATAAGGGGTAACAGAGAGGAAGAGGGAAGAGACTCCCTCCCCCTCTCCCTCTCCTCTCCCCTTTTCCCCCCCCTCCTTCTCCCTCTCTCCCTTCCTCTCCCTCTCCTTCCCTTTTCCCCTCCCCTCTCCCTCTCGCCTCTTCATTTTCTTTTTGCCTTTCTCCCCTTTCTTAGAATAAGACAACACAACAACCACCTCACCAACCTCCACTCCAACCACACAAAAAAACCCAAACTCACACAACTCAGTAACAAAGACAGACACCAACACTCACACAAACCAAAACTCAACAAACAAAAAAAAAACACCACAGACACACACACACACACACACACGCACACACCACAACACACACACACACACACAACACACACACACACACACACACACACACACACACAACACACACATAAAATATATTAAAAAATGCTTTTCATTTTGCTCTCTCTTCATTCTCCTTTTTATGGATACACACACACACGCACACACCCCACCCCACCACACACCAAAAATAAATATATTTTAAAAATGAAAAAAATATTGGTGATGATAATGGTGACTTTAATGACACCAAAACAGACGACAGTAACGATGATAATAATTATTTTTAAAAGCTTACATTGACAATATATAATTACCATGATGATAAAGAATGAAATAATGAACTACCGTGACTATAATGACGATATACCATAATACCAATCACTAATGCAAGAACAATGATAAAAAAGGTAAGAACAACAAATTTAATAATTTTCTCATAAAGCCTCGCGTCTCCTTCCTCATAAATCGCCATAATTATCGGTAACAAAAGAAGGAAAAAAAAAAAAAAAAAAAAAAAAAACAGTCCTCGAGTATTATTAGCTGTGGGCTTTATTAGCTGGTCGCGCGTCGAAAATAGAAAAAAAGAAGGAAGAGAGAAGAAGACGGAGGATAGGAGAAGCAAAAGAAGGGAAAGAGAATAAGAAGAGAAAAATAAAAGAAGGAAGAGAGAAGAAGACGGAGAATAAGAGAAGGAAAAGAAGGGAAAGAGAATGATAAGGGAATTAGAAAAATAAAAGAAGGAAGAGAGAAGAAGACGGAGGATAGGGAAGTCAAAATAAGGGAAAGAGAATAAGAAGAGAAAATAATGAAGAGAGAGAAGAAGACGGAGGATAGGAGAAGCAAAAGAAGGGAAAGAGAATAAGAAGAGAAAAATAAAAGAAGGAAGAGAGAAGAAGACGGAGAATAAGAGAAGGAAAAGAAGGGAAAGAGAATGATAAGGGAATTAGAAAAATAAAAGAAGGAAGAGAGAAGAAGACGAGGATAGGAGTGGCAAAAAGAAGGGAAAGACGAAGAAGAAGAGAAAAAAAATGAAGAAGAGAGAGAAGACGGAGGATAGGAGAAGCAAAAGAAGGAAAGAGATGATAAGGGAATTAGAAATAAAAGAAGGAAGATGAAGAAGAAGACAGGAGGATAGGAGAAGCAAAAGTAGGGAAGAGAATAAGAAGAGAAAATAAAGAAGGAAGAGAGAGAAGACGGACGGATAAGAGAAGCAAAAGAAGGGAAAGAGAAGAAGAAGAGAAAAATAAAAGCAGAAGAGAGAAGAAGACGGGAGGATAGGAGAGCAAAAGAAGGGAAAGAGATTAAGATGAGAAAAAAAATAAAGAAGGAAGAGAGAAGAGACGGAAGGATAAGAGAAGGGAAAAGAAGAGAAAGAGAAGGAAGAAGGAGAAAATAAAGAAGGAAGAGAGAAGAAGAGGAGGATAGAGAAGGAAAAAGAAGGAAAGAGAAGAAGAAGAGAAAAAATAAAGAAGGAAGAGAGAAGAGACGTAGATAAGAGAAGCAAAAGAAGGGAATGAGAATAAGAAGAGAAAAAAATACATAGAAGGAAGAGAGAAGAAGACGGAGGATAAGAGAAAAAAAAAAAGGGGGCCAAAAGAAGAGAAAGAGAAGAAGAGAGAAAATAAAAGAGGAAGAGAAAGAAGACGGAGGTTAAAGAAGGAAAAGAAGGGAAAGAGAAGAAGAAGAGAAAAAATAAAAGAAGGAAGAGAGAAGAAGACGGAGGATAAGAGAAGCAAAAGAAGGGAAAGAGAATAAGAAGAGAAAAAAATAAAAGAAGGAAGAGAGAAGAAGACGGAGGATAAGAGAAGCAAAAGAAGAGAAAGAGAAGAAGAAGAGAAAAAAATAAAAGAAGGAAGAGAGAAGAAGACGGAGGATAAGAGAAGCAAAAGAAGGGAAAGAGAAGAAGAAGAGATAGAGAGAAAAAAAAGGAATAGAGAAGAAAAACAGTGGAAAGAAAATAAATAAGGAAAAAACAGGAAAGAAGGAACAGAGAAGAAAAAGAAGGAAACAGAAGAAAAACAAGGAAAGAGGAAGTAAAAGAAAG
>NC_061850.1:21996072-22001072 GCF_019202785.1 Penaeus chinensis | reverse complement strand
ATTAATTATAATATATACATACTTGATAGTAATATAGCAATGAAAGGATGGTTGTGATATTGAGGTTTATAACGTAAGTGCTAATAACTATATCTATCATCCGTCTCGGTTCATTTATTAAATATCGCGGGCTGTATATTACCAAATACTAACTAGTTATACTACTAACTGCAGCAGCGTAATATTTTTCTGGGGTTGAGTTTATTCGACACATTTATTTTTTCTAATGCCTTGCTTGGGCATCACCTAGTAAGTGGATATTAGGACGGACGTGGAGGCGCAGCGCGAGTCGACGTAAGTTAACGACGCCTTTCTCGGCTCAGTTTCCTCGACTGCGGCGACCTCCCTCCAGCGCTCTCGCCGCGGCGGGCATGACAATTGATTTATTGGTGGGCGGGTGTGGGCGTGGGGGTGTGTGGGGGTGGGGGGGGGAGGTGCTGGGGGGTGGGGGGGGGGTGTGTGTGGGGGGGGGGGGGGGGGGTGGGGTTGGGGGTGAGTGTGTGTGTGGTTTGTTGTATTTGAGTGTTTTGGTGGACTGGCTTGGGGAACAAGGCATGTGTTAAGCATCTGTGGTTTTGTGTGGAAGTGGGCCTTGCCAGGGGTTGGTTGGTAGCTGTTTGAGTAGTGGTTCGTGTGTGTGTGGGATTTGTGTTGTGAGGGTGGAGTGTGTGTGCTGTGTGTGTAGTGTGGTGTGTGTGTGGATGGGTGGGTTTGGTTGGGTGTGTGTGTGAGTGTGTGTGTGTAGGTGTGTGTGTCGTGTTGTTTGTGTGTGTGTGTGTCTGTCATCGTGGGTGTGTATGGGTGTGTGATCGAATTTAGTGGGTATGGGTGGAATGTGTGTGTCGTATGTGAGTGTCAGTGGTAGTCGTGTGTGTGTGTGTGGGGTGTGTGTGTGTGGGCGTTGTGTGTGAGTGTGTGGGTTGGTGTGGGATTGTATTGGATGTCGTGTGTGTGAGTTGCTATCGCCTGGGTTGTAGTGGTGTGGGAGTGTATGTGGGTCGTGTGTGGGTGTGTGTGGGTGGGTGGGTACTATCTACTGGAGTGTGGTATCCGTGTAGTGGTGATGTGTCGTGTATGTGTGTCGTGTGAGTGTGTGTTTGTGTGAGTGTGTAGTCGGGAGTTTGTGTAATGTCGTGGGTGTGTGGGAGGAGGGTGTGGGGGGGTGGGTTTATATGTTTGTCAATGTGTGTGTGTGTGCGTGTGTGTGATGTGTGAGCAGTGTGTGTGACGGGTGGGTGTGTGTGTTCTCCTGTGATTGGGGTTTGTGTACGAGTGGGATGTACAACTACTTATCTATATATACTCTAAACATATCTCTCCTAAATGGTGTGAAGCGAGTTTTATTTTTTGTTTGTGTGTGTGATGGTGGGGGGGGGGGGTGACGTGGGGGGGGGCCGGGGGTGGGGGCTGTTGGGGGGGGGGGGGGGGGGGGGGGGGGGGGGGGGGGGGGGGGTTGGGTATGTGTGTTTTGTGGGTCTTTGTGTGTGTGGATGTTTATGTGGGTGGGGGGGTCGGTGTGTGTTGTGTGTGTGTGGGTGTGTGTTTCGTGTCGTGTGTGTGTGTGTGAGTGTGGAGTATATATATATGTGTGTGTGTGAGTGTGTGTGTGTGTTGTGTGTTCGTGTGTGCTATCACTATATATATCTATCGTCGTGTAGTACTGTGTGTGTGTGTGTGTTTTGTGTCGGCAGTGGATGTGCTGTGTGTGTCAGTGTGTGTGTGTGTGGCGTCTTGTGTGTGAGTGTTTGGTCGGCGGGGGGGGGGGGGGGGGGGAGAGTGTCGTGTGTTGTGTGTGTGTGTGTGTCTGTGTGTGGGGGGCGGGGGGGGGGGGGGGGGAGGGGGGGGGGGGGGGGGTGTGTGTGTGTGTGTGGCTGTGTCGTGTGTGTGTGTGTGTTGAGTGTGTGTGTGTATGGTATATCTATGGGGGGGTGCCTGTGTGTGTGTGTCGTGCTGTGTGTAGTGTGTGGTTGTGAGTGTGTGTGTGTGTGTGTGGTGGTGTGAGTGTGTGTGTGTGTGTGTCAGTGTGTGTGTGTATATATAATATATATATATATAATCTATATCACTCTATCTATATATATTGTGTCGTGTGTGTGTCCGTGTGTCGTGTCGTGTGGGGAGGTGTGTTGTGTGTGTCGTGTCTATATATAATATATATATATAGATACTCATATATATATGGGTTGTCGTGTGTGTGTGTGTGTGTGTGTTGTCGTGTGTTGTCGTGAGCTAGTGTAATGGTTGTGTGTGTCATTTGTGTGTGTGTGTGAAGGTTGATGTGTGTGTGTTGGTGTGTGTGTGCTGGTGTGTGTGTGTGTCGTGTGTGTCGTGTGTGTGTGTGAAGTCTTGTGTGTCTATGTCAATGTGGCGTGAGGGTGGGGGGTGGTGTGTGAGTGTGGGGGTGAGTGTGTCGTGTCGTGTGTAGTTTGTGTGAGTGTGTGTGTGTGTTATATATATTTATATATATTATATATATATTATATATATATATATATATATATTATATATATATATGTGTGTGTGTGTGTCTGTGTGTGTGTGTGTATTTATATAATATATATATATATATATATATATATATTTATATATTATATACGCGCATATATCATATATTTATATATATATATATATATATATATATATATATATATGTGTATATATATATATATATATATATATATATATATGCATATATATTTATATATATATATATATATATATAGCATATATATATATATATATATATATATATATATATATATATATATATATATATGACATACATGCAGGGGTAGATATGGATAGAGGACGATAACTGGAATGAGACGAAAGCGAGAGAAAAAGAGTTAGAGACAACGAGAAACAGAGGAAGAAGAGCAGACAGGTAGACCGAGAGTAACAGACAAAGGGACCATAGACTGAAAAAAACAGCGAAAGCGAGAGAGCAAGAGAGCAAGAGAGAGAAATTGAGTTAGAAGAGCAGACAGGCAGACCGAAAGTAACAGACAAAGGGACCATAGACTGAAAAGAACAGCGAAAGCGAGAGAGCAAGAGCAGAGAAATTGAGTTAGAAGAGCAGACAGGTAGACGAAGGCGAGCGACGCGCAGAGCGAAAGGGAACCGGGTTTCCAGCTGCGACGCCGTCACCTCCCGTGTTGCTCCCCAGCAACAAAGCAGGAACCAAGATGACTTCCATTCCCTCACATTGCAGCCATCGCTCGAGTCATTCCCCTCGTTCGCTTCTCCATCCCCCCTCCCCCCAACGCTCTCTCCCCTCCCCTCCACTTCGCTCTCCCCCCCAGCCCCCTTCCTCCCCTCTTCTCTTTTCGCTCAAAGACAAACGCAGTTCGTATGTACTTCCATTTATAGGGGATATGTAACACATTTCAAAAGTTACATATTTTTGTGTATATGTATATATATATATATATATATATACACACATCAACACACACAAATACATACATACATACATGCATGCATATATATATGTGTGTGTGTGTGTGTGTGTATGTGTGTGTGTGTGTGTGTGTGTATGTATGTATGTATGTATGTATGTATGTATGTATGTATGTATGTATGTATGTATGTATGTATGTATGTATGTATGTATGTATGTATGTATGTATGTATGCATGTATGCTTGTGTTCGTCCGTACGTATCCTTATAATCCAGATAATTGAATCTGTGGAAACGAATAGCTTCGTTGAAAAAAGAAGAAAACGGAAAAGCGTGCACCTGTCGTGCTCGGTGCAGTAATTGGAGCAGTTCTTATTATGCTTCCTCTGCTTGCGCGAGTGCAGTGTCGGCGCCGCGTGCGTGTTTGTGTGTGTGTGTGTGTTGGTGCGAGTTCGCTTGACAATGCAATCGAAAGGGGAGAAGGAGAGGAGGGAGTGAGAAGAGAGCTTTGGAAATCAATGTATACTGCAATATTGCAAAAGGGGGAATATGTATGGATAGCGGAAGGAAAAGCTGATGAATGGAGACACGGAAAGAAATTTGGGTGGATAGATGGCGTTGCTTTTCTTTGTTCGTTTTCTTTTATTTTCGTCTCCTTTTTTTTTCTTGCATAGATATTTATTTCACTTCTTTTGTTCCTTTTCATTTTTGTTTCTCTTGAAAGGAAATATTTCATGCAGTTCATAGAATTTGTAAAGCTGAAATAGGTAGCTGTAATTTTTCATATCCATGTATCTCTGTATGTTTGTTCTGTTTGCCTCTATGTATCTATCTTTGTGTGTTACTGTTTGCCGCTTTGTATCTCTCTATGTATGATACTGTCTGCCTCTATGTATCTCTCTATGTGTCCCTGTTTGCCTCTTTGTATCTATGTGTGTTCCTGTTTGCATGTATGTATTTCTCTCTGTGTCTTCCTGTTTGCTTTTTGTGAATCTTTATATGTATTTGGCTTCCTGTCTGTGTATCTGACTCCCTGTCTGTTCACGTCCCTAACTGCCTACTTCTGTGCGTTAGTTTGTCTGGTATTTTTAACCAGCTCGTCTAAATTTTGATCTGATTTGTCTGTACGCGTGTTTGTAATTGAGTACGTGTATGGTTATCCGAAGACTGGAAAAGAAAGAAAGAAAGAAATATGAATAACATAGGAAGAGAGAGCACAGGGGAAAATAATTTACGGAAAAAGAGAACACAGTAAGTACGAACAGAGAGAGAAAAATTCCCAGTGCATAAAATTGCAGTATAGATACGTTTAATTATAGCCGCAGATGTGATGTGTTAATGTGGTATATTACTGGTGTATAATGCAAACGACACTGTAGTAAATTGTAATACCATGGAATGAACTGTAATCTGGTGTTGTTTAGTATAGTGTATATTACAATGCCATAAAGTATGCTCTGCAAATGGTCTGTGTAATGGAACTAACTCACATAATGAAACCATGCAATATATATATATATCTGCTATTTTCTCTTAATGAACAGCAAGTTATTCATGCCTGTGTAAGGTATAATTAATCCGAGCATCAGGGTTGTTCACT
>NC_061850.1:21966072-21968572 GCF_019202785.1 Penaeus chinensis | reverse complement strand
CTTGTGTGTGTGTGTGTGACTGTGTGTATGTACAATTATTTGTGTGTGTAAGTATGTATGTGTAAGTGTGTGGTTCCGTATACAAGAAAATGTGAGAATTTATCTACTTGGCTATACACACAGTATTGCTAAATGATATGCAGTGAAACACGAAAACAAAATCATAGAAAATAACAGAAATTCGTCCATATATTCTGAAATCTCAGCTTCGTTCGGTTTCCTAAAATGTACTCAAGAAAAAGGGTAACTTTAACGAGAAAAAAAGACGCAAAGTGGCGAAGGAATTCAGCGTTCGCATAAGGCCTTTAATCGTCTTGAACCCGAAGACGGATTCGCTGCGTCTTGAGCGGTGGGAGGCGTTCCTTTAAGGTTAAAGACTTTTTTTTTTTGTCTCTTAATTCCTTAATTTGCATCCATTTATCCGCTCATTTATTTCGTAAACTGAGAAATTCTAGTAAATACTGAAAGATATATTTAAATGAAATTATTAATTGACTGTGGCTACATGTTACAACGCCACGGGTAAATATTACATAGATAGATAAGTAGGCAGACTGACAGATAGATATAAACATACATACACACACACGCACATACATACATGCATACATATATTCATACATATATATACATACATACTGTACATACAAGATATACAAACATACATACATACATACACACACACACACACACACACACATATATGTATTCATTCCATAATGCATACATTCATACATACATTCATACCCCGTAGATTCTCAATTTATTTCTTTTTCGACAAGGAAAATGAAAACTCGAGGCAGAACCCCTTTTCATATCCTTCCTGTTTGCTAATCAATTTTATCATATTTCATACTTTTTCATACTTATTTTAACATTTAGTTTTTGTGATCTACGGGAAAAAAAATTGTCCTGTCAGCCACAGAAAACGGGATACTTAGTCAAAGAAAACGGGGTTCTATCTCTCGGCCGGAAGGAAATTATTTGGATTACAATTCCCTTATGGTACAAGTAGAGGGGAGATGAAAGCGATTCAAGGACAGAGGGAATAAGGGGAACAAAAGAAACGAGTGAGTTAAAAAATACGAGAGAAGTGAAAAAAAAGAATGAACACGAGAGGCTAAGGTTTAATGTGAGAAAAAAAATGAATTTTCAAAGAGAGCGAGGGAGCCTGTGACGTAACTCGGTTCCGATCGCCAACAAAAGACTATCGCTTTGCGCTACGTAAATCACGCGAGCTTATCTTTAAAAACCTCATTCAGAAATGAAACTAAGAATGAGAGAGATTTTTGAAAAATACAAGAATCAGTCCAGATGAGAATAGATTATGGCCGAGATTGCAGAATTTGATATGCTCTTTTTCATTCCCTGCACTCTCGGTTGCTCTTATTTGCCCGCGGCGTTACAGGTATCTATTATTCATTTCACTGTTTATGTATTCCGTAGCGCGCGTTCTGAATCGTAAAATGGAAAAACATGATAAAAAGGACTTAATCCGAAGAGATTGCGAGGGGTATGAATATTCATAATAACAATGATTAATGCATTTTGAAGTGCCCCTCTACCTTCCTATGGAGACGTACTCAATCCTCACTTCGTTACTCTCGTTTTCCTCTTAAATAATTCCCCCTATGTTGTTTCCCCGGATACCACACACTTCTCTCCGCTTCTCCTCACTCTCGCGTCGCGTTGCATGCTCTCTCACCTCTTTCTCTCCCTCTTCCTCCTTTATCTCACCTGCTTTTCGCACTCGTTCCGTCCCTCCCTCGTCCACGCCCGTGCCCTCGTCTCCCTCCATAACAAGTGACAGTTATTGTACATTGCTTATCAGCTTCAGGTACCTCTCCGCCATTTCAGGAATGTATTTTCACCATCTCCCCTCTCTTCTCCTCGCAGTCCTCTCCCTCTCGCCCTCCCGCACATCATCATTAAGAATTCCTCCTTCCCTCACCCCTCTCCTCCTCTCTGTGTCCCTCCTGCCTCTTCTTCCCTATCCTTCTTCTCATCCTGATCTCTCTTTTTCTTCTCTTCCTCCTTCCTTCGTATTTCCCTTCCCAGCTCCTGCTCCTCCTCTTCTTATCTTCTCTTTGCGACTTTTCCTTCCTTCATTCATTCTATGACAAATCCTCTTCCTCTTCATTTTCCTTCTCACTTTCCCCTTTTCTGCCTCTATCTTGTCTCTTCCTCTTTCGCCTTGCTCTATCCTCCTTCCTCTCCCCATCTTCCTTTCCTCCTCCTCTTCGACATTCTTCCCTTCTTCTCTTCCCCTTCTTCCTCTCTACATTCCCCTTTCCTCCTCCTCCTCCTCCTCCTCCTCCTCCTCCTCCTCCTCCTCCTCCTCCTCCTCCTCCTCCTCCTCCCTCCTCCTCCTCCTCCTCCTCCTCCTCCTCTTCCTCCTCTTCCTCCTCCTACTCTTCCTCCTCCTCTTACTCCTCCTCCTCCTCCTCTTCCTCCTCTTCCTCCTCTTCTTCCTCCTCCTCTTCCTCCTCCTCCTCCTCCT
>NC_061850.1:21894373-21929373 GCF_019202785.1 Penaeus chinensis | reverse complement strand
GGGAGTGACCGGGAGGCCGAACCGGGTCGCTCTCCCACTTGTCCGGGGGACGTGATCCAGGAGGGCTCTACGGAGAAACCATGACCCGTGTGCTTTGGATGGTTATTTTGGTAAGCAGGGCTTGTCACTTATAATGATCAAGTTTTTTTAAAGAACGTCCCATTTGTATATATAATTCATGGACTTAATTTGAATATAGATTTAATGTATTTAATTTAAATGTAGCTTTAATGTATTTTCATGTAAAATTAAAAATAGTAAAATACAGGAAATTTGAACATTACTATACTTAATCCCTTCATTACAGCAATTATGACTTTGATATTCTTAAAATAATTCACTAGAAGGCGATATGTTTTCCCTGTTTTTTTTATAATTCAGTGGTGGTGACACAGATCGCATATTAATGGAAATCTAATATTCTTTTTGATTTATCTAGATTTCGATATAAATAGCTGCCTCATAGGAGCAATCTTATTTTTGGCAATGATCAAGCTTGACAGATATTTACCCTCATCAACTTGCCACCTCACATAAGCATGTATGTTACTATCAGAGACAATTATGAGGGTTGGTTTACCAATTGCATTAACGGGTTTTAGGAGCCTTTGACACCTCAATTCTTCCAATCCAGATAGATCCATAAAGAAAATTTTCCATTAACTTACCATGGAAGTGTCAAGTGGATCGTCCCATTTAATATTCTTGGAATCCAAGTTACCCTTTATAACAATAGATCAATATCTTAGCTTTTAATACAACTGGCACTGCAGACCCCAATGGATCATAGAATGAGGCAACTTGGCTCAATATCATTCTGCGAGTCACTATTCCAGGAAACTTGGCTTTAATATCATAACTTGGTAAATTTGGACCACTCTGGATTCCTCTTACTTTTGGTGAAAAGAAAAAATTTACAGTGAAGAAAAAGTAATCTGCTTAGGATTCCACTTAGGACCCAAGATTTTTTCGTAATGAGATTCCATTATATTTAGGTCATAACTATCAATATCCACTTATAATCCAATGTTTCACACGAAAATTTGCAAGTGAAAGTCTATTCTGCATTTTGTATTAATCTTCAAGCTCTTTCCATACTATCAGTAGAATATAGTATCACCAAAGGTTACAGAAGTCAAAATATAGTGATCAGGGAATTTTCTAATGTCTAAATCTCTTCACTCCAATCTGTGAGTAAGCTGGTCTAGAGTGCTATGATTCACAGTGTAATCCCTCTTTCTTCTGTCTAAATCTAAACACTTCCAGTAATCCACTTAGGATATCTGGTCCCTTTGCCCAAAAATCATTTAGTTTCTGTCCCATATATGATGCCGAAGAATTGAATGCAGTGCGCAAAGGTGTTGAACTAGATTCTGATTTTAAAACTTCATGGTGATGTATATAATAAACTAGACCTTTATAGTCACACATCTTTTCTTTTTTTTTAACTTTACTTTAATTTCCTTTTCTTCTATTTGATTCTGATGCTTCTCTGCATATTCATTATCCAGTCTCATAAATCTGTTTTCAGTTGTTTTCAACCTATCAACTGCTACTTTAAGATGAGACAAATCACTAGGGCCTTTTACCTAGGGATAAGTTATTATCTAGTGTTTCTGTTCAGCAATATAAATCAATCCCTTTTCAATTAGCGCCAGATCTCTTTCTTCTTGTAAACTAATATAACTAGACGTTGGACAACTTCGACACATACATTTGATGCACTGCGTTTTACAATTTACACCTATTTACTCGATGGCAAAAAATGGTCCCTCCCCGTCTTCAGCTCAACAAATTCTGTAAGTTTGAATGACACAGTGCATCGCATCAATGAAGTACAGCTCCTACATGTTGTTAAATACGGGGATCAGGCAATGGTTGGTCTAAGTCTGCTAGCCATGAGTTTTGTAAATGTGTATGGTTCATGTTGAAGGAATAATTTGGGTTATTAAGTGAACAAATAAGTGAAAAAAAAAAAGCTAGTGAGGCTTTGAGAGCTGGGAAGTGAGAGCGAAGGAGAGGGAGGCGAGAAGTGACCGCGAATAGTGCATGGTAAGCGTTTTCGCGCACAGAGAGCACTACCGTTAGTGCAGCTTTATTTTTGTGTTTGTTTTATGGCTACTCATTCAAACCAGGAAAATGAAGCTAACGGAAGCAGAAAATAGAATTTGCAGACTTGATGTCACATTGACATTAAATCCTGAAATAGAAGGTAAGCTTCTTCATCAATAAAGACCTGTGTTCTTTTCTGTGCCCCGCCAATAACGATCCTCTTTGCATCAGGAAGAAAAGAAAAAAATCTGCAAAACAGAAAAAACAGGGAGCCCGGTGATGCACATTTTAATCCTTTTTCCCGAAATGCCAAAAGTCTACGGGGACTTTACCTCGAGTTTCAGTATAACGTTTTGTGTGGATTCCATCGCATGTTGGAATCCCTAGGCATGATCATGCTGATCGCCTAGCAAAGTCAGCATGTGACAAACAAAGTGTGGACATAGATCTTGGGATACCTCTTTCTAGGATTTTCTACATCATTAAAGCCTCCTTCAGAGAGGACTTGACTGAGTTGATTAATTCTCAGCGCCCTGAAAGCTGTAGCATAAAGCACTATGACCGGTTTAGGCAAGATTCCTTCATCTATGGTTTATATAAAACAAGAACAAGACAGTGTGATGTTGTGACTGCAAGAATCAGGCTTGGGTATAGATTGTATTGGCAGGTCAGTACAGTTTGTAATGTCGAAGAAACTAAGTGTAAACTGTGTAATGAAGAATATAAGCGAACACTTGTACATTATATCTCAGAGTGCCATGTGATACAGCCTTTCAGGCCACCTAGCATGAGGTACGGAGAACTATGTAACTACTTCATATCATCTGATGCCCTAGAAGATATACTTATGTTGTATCCTAAATTTGGAATGTAGTATCACATAACCGAATATAAAATGTATTAATGCTTTCCCACGCCCAAGCTATATGCCGGCGTGGCAGATGAGTGGATAAAGGACTATGCAATTGTTCCTTTCCTTAAACTGATATAAGTACTCATAGCAATGTTATAGGCTAAAATTCAAATGTAACAGTATGTAATGTTATGACCATGCATTAAATGTACCACAGCTTGCCCACGCCTGTGCAGTTAGCCAGGGTGGTAAATAAAGGACTAAACTAAAAACTATTCATTTATTGATATATTTATTTACTCTTTACAGTATGATTTTTTTTCTATTCACTGATATAGTCAAAGTATAGATTAAAATACACTATAGAAACCTGAAATGCAACAGTGAAGTCGCAGTGACATCTGCATTACATAAAAACTAATGAAATAACGACATAAACCAGGGTTAAATATAAGAACAACCAGCGATATATGTTATTACCCACAGCGTTCACTTATTGAGTAATCTTTATGCCACAGCAACGAAGGATATTTGGCTCTTGCAGTGGTGAACAACATCCAGCTGAAGTGGTTTTCGTATACTTCGTTTTGTATGAAGAGAACTTGAAATTATGAGGCCAGATATTATCAGTAACTACATACCCGATATTCAGTTATTCTCTTTCGTAAAATTATACACGTTCTGTGTCCGGACTTTTTCACAGGTCTTTGTTTTGCCTCTATTCTCTCTTCAGAGAAGTGCCCTACACTTCTACACCATGCGTGAGTTTTTGCGGATAGACACCGGCAAGTAATACCAACTGTATCGTATACGACTGAGAAATAAGGTATAGCTTTTACAACTCTGAGTTAAGGGTTGTACGAGGGGACCTTGAGATGAGAAAAAAAAAAAACTTTATTTACACTGATGAGTTGAGACACTAGCTCAGGTGCCTTAAAAAAAGGAAGGGGAAAGCTCGCTACATTATCCACAGTTCCTTATGAAGGCTTAACAACACTAATACCCAGACGCAGCATATTTTTTTGTTGATGGGGGGAGGGGGATAACAACGTTCAAATAAAGTAGTAATCTAAACTATATTATAACAGAATGACATAGCTTATCAAAGTTCCATGTTTATAAAATGCAACAGAATAACATTGCTTATCAAAGTTCCATGTTTCACCATGTCATAGCCAACATGTTAACAGTTCTAACAAGAATTGGGTCAAACTGACAATCAGTTGCCATATCCCTGACATGGTAAAGGGCTGACACTGACATGGTTCTGTGACACAGGCTGTGTGTGTGTGTGTGTGTGTGTGTGTGTGTGTGTGTGTGTGTGTGTGTGTGTGTGTGTGTGTGTGTGTGTGTGTGTGTGTGTGTGTGTGTGTGTGTGTGTGTGTGTGTGTGTGTGTGTGTGCGTGCGTGTACATATATATATATATATATATATATATATATATATATATATATATATATATATATGTAGGTATATATATGTACATATGTAATATATATATATACACTTATGAAAAATGGAATAATGCAATATCGCATTGATATAGATGTAAACCAATCCTCCCTGACCTGGCCTCGAACTTAGGTCACTCCAGGTATGAGATCCGTTTTAGTGGGTCGTGTGGCATGGTTGGTTTAGTACTGGCCCTCCAGCCTCATACCCGGAGTGACCTAGGGTTGAGGCCAGGTCAGGGAGGATTGTTATACATATATACTAATATGAATTCATACTATTTAATTCAGAATGCAAAACTAGAAAAATTAACACTTCCTATTTCTTTTCCTGAATCCCGTTCATCCGTTTTAGGAAACAGACTTCAACCCATTCATTACAAATATAAAATAATATATTACAAGTCCCCCCACCCCCATAACTATGAAAGTTCCCTTAAAGTTTGTGGAAAAGAGAATAACACTCTCTATCTGCTGATCTACATAAAAAAATACTTTACAAGTTTTAAATTAAAATCTAGTCTTCTGGGTACATCCGGGAAACCTGCAACGTTGCCTTCCTGCACTTGAGGCGTATGGCAAGCTCCTCTTGTTCGCACTTCTGCAGACGGTATTCGGACTCTTTTTTGGAACGGAAGACTTATCAACCTTTTGACTCCCAAATAAAAGTGATATTGGTAAAGAATGCATGCTTTTACTAGCTATTTACAACTTATGTAACGTATTAATAAGTTTTTGAATTGGGAAAAGATTTAAATACATTTTCTTTCCAATTAAAGTGACTGATTAATTCATTCGATAATCACAATCATCATTACCATAATCACCTTTAAGACAAAAAGAAAAGTGATTGTAGAGATGTACACATTGACTAATTTCTACTTATTTCAAGCAGTGTACAATTCTCTCTGAAGAAAAGTTACAAAATAAAACAGAAAACAACACAATTTGACTGCTAATCCCCTTGCCCAAGATTTTGAGACCGAATGTTCAGAGCCACACTGCCACCTACAATCTCTCAATTTTATGCTATTCTATTTTTGACAGCTTCTTTAGTCACTGTAAAATTATATCAATACTTAACGGACACATTGTTGATAGGTATCATACACTGTCCACTTGTGGTTTTATTTTTTCAATTAGATTTACACATAGATGACTTCTAAAGCACTTACACACCTACGAGAACTACATGATCTCATCTGTTTACTGCATTCTTAGATTTTTTGCGACATTTTTCTTTCCGTTGTATTACTATTATTACTAATATAATTCTTATTGTTAATATTATTAGCAATGCCAAAATTGATAAAAATCGAACTAAAATTTCAAGAATTGTGTTTACAAAAGGCAAGGGAATAGTAAAGAAAGACATGTATATCATATAAATCTCTTTTTTATTATACAATAATTGCAAACATACACAATGACCAATACCCATTTGAGAATCAGCAAGAACTGATTAAGCATTCCAGTTCTTTACATGCCTTATTATTTCTCAGCGGGACTGCAAGTTTACACACTCTCCAATTTTAGTTTCGGTTGTGTTAGCTTTCCAAAATAACCTTTCCACAGCTACAAAGGACACTGGTAGAGTAAGGACTTCTAAAACCAATTCTGAAATATTTCGCAAATGCTACGGCACAAGATGATACTGGATTAGTTATTTACTTGACTTCCCAGAGATGTCCTTATTTTCTATGGATCTCTACTCATCCTCTAACTGTTGTGGATTGCATACTGATGTCCTTGGAAATTCAGTGACATGGTTCGTCTGAAATGGCAAAGATGTTCTGTATGAAAGGGGAAACCTCTTCCATATTTCATTACATGATACAATGATCAATTGTCTACATCGATGGAAAACATTCTCAATCATATTTGGATATTTCGTGCAATCAGCAAATTGGAGGAATGCAATAATATTACATCCTAGATATATTTGATTTTATGGCAAAAAATATAGGTTCTATAGTTGCAATGTTGCTACACTAACCTATTTCCTCTCTTTTCATATTATACTCTAGCAACTCACCATTTAAGTCCTGAGGCTGAGGTTATTCACTTTTGGCAGTAAAAGAAGTTAAAATAGAATCTAATGGAAGGATCATTTAGTGTTTCTAAAATGGAGGTATAGTCTGCTCACGACTGTTGGGTGGACACAATGTTGGCTGTGATTAGTGAATGTGAGCGTGGAGCGGGCAGTCACTTGAAATGACTGCTTGCTTTAGATGTCATGAACAACAACTATAATGTTAATAATAATGATGACAGTATTGTTGGTGATGATAAGGATAATAATAATAATGACAATTATAAAAATGATAATGATGAGAATAATAATAGTAGCAATAATAATAAAAATGATAATGGTAGTATCATTATCCTTGTTAATGTCAGCATTATTATTGTTATTATCATTACCATTATTCCAAATCAAGGTGCTCTCAGGCCAGTTGCCCATAAATAGATACATCACACTTTATACTTTTAGTAAAGGAATTCACATACAGACACACATGTGTAAATATAAGAAATGTAAATTTACAACGGTCTTCAGAGTGCCACTGACCAAAGAGCAGGTTAGTTTCAAACGTTTCTAGGTTTCAGCTATCAGAGTTAAGTGAATAAACTACAGTAGCATGGAGTCTCAAATCAACTCACGTTCAGAAAGTATAGCAACAGCTGCATGGCATGACAGCTACCTTGTCTGGTATACATGCAACATTTTGTACAATCTAACAGTCACCAAAATCCATAACTCTTGAAGTTGATGTCGTCTTTCAGCACTTTGCGAGAGATGGCTAAATATATTTCTAAAGAGATCACATTTTACGTGGCCATTCTGCACTGCTGTACTGAGATGGCTTATGAAAGAATTGTGTGCACTTCTGACAGTACTATTATCATTTGTCTTGTTTGATATGATGGAAAATATATATATCCTTAATTTCTTATTCAGTTCACTCTCTCGAAGCACTACCGTTTTCATATTATATTTTACTCTCGTACGTTTAAAGAAAAAACACTTTTGGAGGTTGGAACACTCAGGAAATAAATTTTTTAATAAGCTAATCAAGTGATCTGCGGTGGTAGAGGGAATGCGATGGTCTACAAAAAATCCCGTTAGTTCTGCTGTGGTTATTCTGTTGTTGTTCTCTTCGTTGAGTTTAGGGGTCGTTTTCTCCACAGTCGCATGTAATTTATGGAGTTTAGACCTTGCATGCCGTTTTAAGGAATTTATATCAGCTGCAAGGAATGTCTTGCAGACTTTGCATCGTGCCTTGTGTGGGTCATCGTCAACAGGTTCCAACCAAGCTCTGAACAACCCTTGTTCCAACCACGCTTTTCGGAATTTTCGTTTAGCGGTCACGGCAGCTATACCTGAAAGACACATAGAGACCTACATTAAACTGAACAGTCTATAAGATCTACATGAATTACCATAACAGCAGATGTGACATGTGTCAATATACCGCAATATTAAAATTTACTGGTAATGTATCATAAATCTTTGCTAATATTTTATAAATCATTGTCAATGCATTATAATTTTTTTTAGCAATATAATACGTTTCATTGCTGATACTTCATTACATTACTCATACCATAGTACTTCAGTGAATATCAAAGAAGTTTGGTAAGAGATGAGGTTTCAAAACCCAAGTCTAAATTTGTTTTGTAGTTCTGCAAGATTTTAAAATAGTAAACATGAAATAAGAAACATAACTGATTGTAAAAAGATAACATTTAGTTTCCATATTCAATGTTAAAATAATATATTTAGAACATGAATAAACTTTCCTTTGCATGACTACAAACTGCTGGCCACACGTCTTTAACTTCCCATGCTTTAAGATTAAAAAAATATATGCATTGGCAACTCTGTAACTTGGTGCTAAGCAATTGTGACGTCATCTATGTATAAACAAGAGTAAAAGAAGATTGGACAGTACATATATACAAACACTCTTGGCATCAACATATTAAGTAATTATACCAACATTAAATTGTACTTGTACTTGGTACTTGCACATATTTCTTACACATGATCAAAGGAAATTGGCCTTAAGAATCAGTATGAGGAAAGGAATAAATAGTGCTTCCATTTGGCAACACGCTGTTAAAAAAATCATGATATGGGACACACTGAATTTGATACATACTGTAAGTTTATATCGTATATGCGAAAACTGTAGGAACATCTGTAAGTTGATACATCATTTTGCCACAAACCATCACACTCATTTCCTTTTGCCAAATAAAGTTACCTTTTATTCAACACGTTGTCATTATCAAAATTATCAACACCACTATCAAGAACACCATTACCCGTCTCTGCTGCTGCCACACTGCCAAATGTAACAAGTATGCATCTTACATTTTATGATGAATTAATTTCTCAATAAAAATACTTCATAGTTGTTACATACTGTTTTGTGTTTTCCTCTTAAGATTGCAGGGAACTTGAATCTAGATGTAAAAGCATATTTATAACATCACTGGTCTTTTATTTCTTCCAAATTTTTACTGGGAAAATCAATTCTGAAATAAGGAAGATTTAAAGAGAGAGAGAGAGAAAGGGAGAGGGAGAAGGGAGAGGGAGGGAGGGAGGGAGGGAGGGAGAGAGAAGAGAAGAGAAGAGAAGAGGAGAGGAGAGGAGAGAAGAGACAAGAGAGAAGAAACAGACAGACAGACAGAGAGAGAGAGAGAGAGAGAGAGAGAGAGAGAGAGAGAGAGAGAGAGAGAGAGAGAGAGAGAGAGAGAGAATAAGAGGTAAAGTGTGACAGGTAAAGAGAGAAAGAAAAAGAGAGAGGGAGAGGGAAAGGGAGAGGGAGGGAGGGAGGGGCGGGAGAGAGGGAGAGAGAGAGAAGAGGAGAGGAGAGGAGAGAGAGGTAAAGAGAGAGAGAGGTAAAGAGAGAGAGAGAGAGGTAAAGAGAGAGAGAGCGAGAGAGAGAGAGAGAGAGAGGTAAAGAGAGAGAGAGAGGTAAAGAGAGAGAGAGAGAGGTAAAGAGAGAATGAGAGAGAGGTAAAGAGAGAATGAGAGAGGTAAAGAGAGAATGAGAGAGGCAAAGATAAAGAGAGAGAGAGAGAGCGAGAGAGAGAGAGAGAGAGAGGTAAAGAGAGAGAGAGAGGAAAAGAGAGAGAGAGAGAGGTAAAGAGAGAATGAGAGAGAGGTAAAGAGAGAATGAGAGAGGTAAAGAGAGAATGAGAGAGGCAAAGATAAAGAGAGAGAGAAAGAGAGAGAGAGAGAGAGAGAGAGAGAGAGAGAGAGAGAGAGAGAGAGAGAGAGAGAGAGAGAGAGAGAGAGAGAGAAAGAGAGAGAGAGAGAGAGAGAGAGAGAGAGAGAGAGAGAGAGAGAGAGAGAGAGAGAGAGAGAGAGAGAGAGAGAGAGAGAGAGAGAGAGAGAGAGAGAGAGGTCAGAGGAGGGATGATATAATTACCATGCAATTATTGTTGTTGAATTGGATACATATATTCTTTAGTTTCTAAAGTACTGAGCGGAATAAGTTAACGACTCAGGTTACACCAGACACAGTATGCAGCTCTATTGCACAAATATATTATTCATGCAATTTTCTCAATGCAGCAGTAATTATGTATCAATACATCACTAACTGTGAAAACAACTTTTGTAGCGTAAACTAAACACGCCTTTCAAATAAAAACCACTGTGAGGCAAAAGCACATTCTCTGTTCTATCATCAGAAATAAATCCCCGCCCCCCATACATTATTGTCGTAGGGGAGGGCTTGGGAGACGGAACATTTATTTGAACAATTGACCATTCTGGGAATCCACAAAAATCACCTTATGAACCCAAAATCTTCCTTACCCGAGAGCTTCATCCCCAAGACTCACGCTATTGCTATATTTTGAATACGACGCTAAAGACAGATGTCGACGTGGCAGAACATTTTCAGTAAACAGTAAGATCTCTTAGTTTCCCTTTTTCAGTCAGTTTACACATATCTTACATTAATCAACATGTACAAATTCAACTATAAGAATTTACCCAATTCAGCCATTCAATGACAATAACAAGAAAATATTTAAAATAAGAAAAAAATAATTAATCTACACTAGTTTTAAGAAAGGAAAATCAAACCTTGCAGCAGTTTTGTCAGGCGCAAACAAATAAATGCATGCAAGTTGTTGAAAGCATTCTCATCCTCTTAGTTGCTTCGTGGGTACTGCAATGTCCCCTGAGAGTTTGTAACTGGTTGACACAATCACCAAGAATGCTTCGTAAAATAATACAAATGTTTGTCTGGTTTGTGAACATTTACAAACAAAATTTTAAAAGAAAATCCTTTAATGCACAATAACAACAAAGGGAAAATATCTAACTGGCATACTGTCCATTGGAATTATAACGCCAATGTTCAAAGAGACACCATTTTAACCCTTAAAGTCACTTCATCAAATTATATTATCATGTACACGCATATATGACGGACCGATCTGTTATATAACACTACTCTGGAATTAGAGAACATTTTACATTCATTTCCACTCGATGTACTTGTTAAAGAACTTCAAAGGAGGGCTCCAGCATAACAAGCATTACGTTATTCTTCTGAAACCCGCTAATGAAGAAATATCTTCAGAAACTGTTATCCAAAGCCAGGAAGAGGCCAATATCTTTATCTCCACCCACATGCCGTCGAGTAAACCTGAAGGCTAAAATCATCAATGGGAAGGAAATCAGAAGACAACTGTATGAAAAAGAATATCTAAAAGGCAAAAGAAAAAAAAAGAAAAGTCCTCTCACAAGATGAAGACGAAAATGACCCTAAGCTAATGGTGGACCCTAATGACGATTTCCTTGATGAAAGTGATCATGCAGAAGATTTTAACCTGACGGAGCTGCAACTCCAATGGAAAATTCCATGCTGTGTGTTACTCAACCAAGCCAAATTCTATTGCTGGAGGGAAAAAATAAATATATAAAAATCACATGACGAAGATGCTGTTGTATCCTCGTATCCTTTATACCGAGGAAAAAAAATATTTCTTCAGACCCTAAAAAGTCGGTGTGGAATGTGCCCACACACAAGGCCCTAGGCTACAGGAGGAGGAGGAGGCGGGGGAGGAGGCAGAGGAGGAGGCGGAGGAGGAGGCGGAGGAGGAGGAGGAGGAGGAAGAGGAAGAAGAAGAAGAGATATTAATGCTAACTCTAGCACTCTGAAATCACTAGAGAGAGAGCTGCATTTTAGCAACATTGTAATAAAAGAAGGCATCAAAATCCATTTGAAGTTTCTCCTGATTTCATATTTTTCGGCCCTGCTAAGACAGATGTTTAAAAGGCGGATTCATTAAGTTTTAATGACAGGTGTGTATGTTGTTTTTGAGAAATACCGTTTACTCAAAAGAAATCTTTTGAATATATTTTGTAAGTGCAACTGAACTTTCTACTACTTTTGTCTTTTATTTCCCCAGCCATAGCCCTTAGTAGCATACTTCAATGGGCCATGGCCTATCTAATCATAATATTATAGAAAACTTTGAGTTTTGCTGAAATTATACATTAATTAAAGCGGATTCACGTCGGGAGCACAGCTAAGCGCGCGATATTTGATACATAAAGATTCACACTGAGAAAGACGCCCGCGAGCCCTGTTTTCAACACTCAGTGGATGCAGCCTTGGAAGACAGTGCTTCGTGGTTTGGAGGAGGAGGAGGCGGAGGAGAAGGATGAGGAGGAGGAGGAGGAGGAGGAGGAGGCGGAGGAGGCGGAGGAGGCGGAGGCGGAGGAGGAGGAGGCGGAGGCGGAGGCGGAGGCGGAGGCGGAGGCGGAGGCGGAGGAGGAGGAGGAGGAGGCGGAGGCGGAGGCGGAGGCGGAGGCGGAGGCGGAGGCGGAGGCGGAGGAGGGGGAGGCGGAGGAGGGGGAGGCGGAGGAGGGGGAGGCGGAGGAGGGGGAGGCGGAGGAGGGGGAGGCGGAGGAGGGGGAGGCGGAGGAGGGGGAGGCGGAGGAGGGGGAGGCGGAGGAGGGGGAGGCGGAGGAGGGGGAGGCGGAGGAGGAGGAGGCGGAGGAGGAGGAGGAGGAGGAGACGGAGGAGGAGGAGGCGGAGGAGGAGGAGGCGGAGGAGGAGGAGGCGGAGGAGGAGGAGGCGGAGGAGGAGGAGGCGGAGGAGGAGGCGGAGGAGGGGGAGGCGGAGGAGGGGGAGGCGGAGGAGGAGGAGGCGGAGGAGGAGGAGGCGGAGGAGGAGGAGGCGGAGGAGGAGGTGGAGGCGGAGGAGGCGGAGGCGGAGGCGGAGGAGGCGGAGGCGGAGGAGGGGGAGGCGGAGGCGGAGGAGGCGGAGGCGGAGGCGGAGGAGGCGGAGGCGGAGGAGGCGGAGGCGGAGGAGGCGGAGGCGGAGGAGGAGGAGGAGGCGGAGGAGGAGGAGGAGGAGGCGGAGGAGGAGGAGGCGGAGGAAGAGGAGGCGGAGGAAGAGGAGGCGGAGGAGGAGGAGGAGGCGGAGGAGGAGGAGGCGGAGGAGGAGGCGGAGGAGGGGGAGGCGGAGGAGGGGGAGGCGGAGGAGGAGGAGGCGGAGGAGGAGGAGGCGGAGGAGGAGGCGGAGGAGGAGGAGGCGGAGGCGGAGGAGGCGGAGGCGGAGGAGGCGGAGGCGGAGGCGGAGGAGGCGGAGGCGGAGGCGGAGGAGGCGGAGGCGGAGGAGGCGGAGGCGGAGGAGGAGGAGGAGGCGGAGGAGGAGGAGGAGGAGGCGGAGGAGGAGGAGGCGGAGGAGGAGGAGGCGGAGGAAGAGGAGGCGGAGGAAGAGGAGGCGGAGGAGGAGGAGGCGGAGGAGGAGGAGGCGGAGGAGGAGGAGGCGGAGGAGGCGGAGGCGGAGGAGGCGGAGGCGGAGGAGGAGGAGGCGGAGGAGGCGGAGGCGGAGGAGGCGGAGGCGGAGGCGGAGGAGGAGGAGGCGGAGGAGGACGAGGCGGAGGAGGAGGAGGAGGAGGAGGAGAGGAGGAGGAAGAGGGGGATGAGGAGGAAGAGGGGGAGGAGGAAGAGGCGGAGGAGGAGGAGGCGGCGGAGGAGGAGGCGGCGGAGGAGGAGGAGGCGGAGGCGGAGGCGGAGGAGGAGGAGGCGGAGGCGGAGGAGGAGGCGGAGGAGGCGGAGGAGGAGGAGGAGGAGGAGGAGGAGGAGGAGGAGGGGAAGGAGGAGGCGGAGGAGGAGGAGGAGGAGGAGGAGGAGGCGGAGGAGGAGGAGGCGGAGGAGGAGGAGGCGGCGGAGGTGGAGGAGGAGGAGGCGGAGGAGGAGGAGGCGGAGGAGGAGGCAGAGGAGGAGGCAGAGGAGGAGGCAGAGGAGGAGGACGAGGAGGAGGCGGAGGAGGAGGAGGCGGAGGAGGGGGAGGGGGAGGAGGAGGAGGAGGAGGAGGAGGAGGAGGAGGAGGAGGAGGAGGAGGCGGAGGAGGAGGCAGAGGAGGAGGCGGAGGAGGAGGAGGAGGAGGAGGCGGAGGAGGAGGCAGAGGAGGAGGCGGAGGAGGAGGCGGAGGAGGAGGAGGAGGAAGAGGAAGAAGAAGAAGAGATATTAATGCTAACTCTAGCACTCTGAAATCACTAGAGAGAGAGCTGCATTTTAGCAACATTGTAATAAAGGATTATTATACAGTGATATATATTTTTTCATCAGTCTTATAAATGAAGGCATCAAAATCCATTTGAAGGGTTTTGGCAATATCCTCCCAGCAGCTGTCCTACCTTGTCACATCTATGTAGCCCTCTGTAGTTATGTCATATAAGCACGGATATTTCTGTACTTCTATCAGCTGCTCCATTGTGACTGCAGATTGTAGAGAACTTGCAGTATGTCAACTCATTGGGAAGGGTGTAGCGGCCCGAGGGATTTCCAGAATAAGTGTATATGCGTTAACGGATACGTTTTTAAAGAAATCGCCGTCCTGGTGACTGATCAAGATATGCTCATGACATAGCTGGCATAGCGCGCATAGCTCTGCAACCGATCTGAACACACTGAAAATACACAGGGACGATTGAAAGCCACATAGCTTCTTATCCCGCGCATCGCATAACGTAGTTTTACTCCCGGTGTGAACCCACCTTTAATCATGCAAATATTGAAGATATTGAGTTTCGCTGAAATTATACATATATATCCCCTGAATCCCATGACCACTGTTATTGTTGAGGGCTTAGAAGAGAGACCGTGGCCCAATCTGGAGAATCTCCCCTACTTTGGACCTCATCCCTTGGCTCATCCAGTTTTGCACAGCCTTTCTCATCCTTTCCTTTTCCTTGTCTTCTCTAATCCCTTCTTCATTCCACTTCCTAAGATGTGAGAGTCGTATTGAAAGGATAATAAGCTGGCTTTAGATCAATCCTGAACGGCCTAAGTGAGCCATGGACACGATGTTCCCGTTCAATTATCTAACTCTTACCCCAGAGGGACCCTGAGGAGTGACCACGATCAGTAATGATTTTGTACCCTTAATTGGGGTATTTAGGCTTGCCCCTATATTAATTAGCGCCAATGACTTCATTTTTTCTGGCTCCCCAACCCCTGGCTCTCCTTTGATCACAACGGCTATTACTACCCCTCTTCGAGAGCTGCAACCCCATCAGTTCCTTCCAAGTCACCCACCCTGGGTATTACCCAACTTCAGAAAAATCCTCATCCTCCAGTCTTCCTTTCAACCCCCTCTTCTAATATTTCTACCCTTCATTCGCATTGTCCACCTCCCTATAATACTACCTCACTACGCCTCTTCCTCTTGTCCTTGTCCTTCAGTTACTTATACCTCTACAAATGTTTTGAGGTCTCTTTCTAGCTCAGCTTAGTGGCTTCAATATTTTGGGGATCCCCCTAAAGTTTACTCCAACGACACCTTCCTCTTTCAACATCTCCAAATACAAGTAGGCAAAGTTTCTTCTGCAGTTGTTCCAATAGTTCACACCTTTTCACAGTTATGTCTGAGTCCTAAGCTCAAGCATTATCTACCCTGACTGACCTCACTGACAAATCTATTCTTGCCCAGTTTCACTCATTCTTTAATGCTTAGATGGAAACTGTTTTTATCTCCCTGGCTGGTTACCCTGTTTATGACAAGGGGAAATGACCAGCTTGCCTGCCATCTTGATTATAATGCAGTATCAGTGTACTATTCCCCCAAGAGACTCCCAAAAGTCCTAAACCAGTAATGTCAAGGTTACTTGCTGTAGACATGACCTCCCCCATGAAGTTTATAAAAAAGTGTCTTGCCCTATCCATATTGTCCCCTCCCCCATCAATATCAGAAATGATGGCATTTTGACCACCCAGCCACTCCACAGCCTGCTGCCCTCATGTACCCAACCTAGCCATAATCATTCAACTGCCCTGTGCAATCATGGACGTGTGCCAATTGTGGTGGCTCTCATAATGCATTTTAAAGGGGCTGCACAGCCTATAAGTTCCAGTCTAAGGTAGGAGTTCCCAGATTCAAAATTGGCCAAACTTTACACTTAAGCTGACAATGTTGTATTCTTGCTCCGTACTCTAGTGATTTCCTCTGCTCTGCCTCCCCCTTCTTCCCAAGCTGGTTCTACATCTCCCCCAGCATCTCTTCCTCCAGCTCCTTGCGTTCTCACTTCTATTACCTCCCTCTACCAGTCAAATTATTCTGCCTTTCTAAATCCAGACACTCAAGTATCTGTTTCCCCTCTTCCACCCCTCTCTACCAAATGCATCAGACAATTTCAATGTTCCACCCCATCTCCTACTGCTTCCTCTCCCTTTGTTCAAACGTGTCTCCTCTTCACCCCTCCATAAAAAAAAAAAAAAATAATAATAATAATTTCTCAAACCTCCCCATCCTATTCTCTTTCAGAATCTCTTGAAGACATTAATTTTTTTTCTAATCATGACCCCAAATGCCTATCCTTCACCCTCCCTCCAATCTCTCTGCTCCCTACAATCAAACTGACTGCTGACAACCACCCTCCCGCTCATATTCCTCCGACGCCCCCACTCCCTCCCCTCCCACCCACTGCAACATTTACACCATAGCCCTTTCCTACTATTATTCCTTCTGCTCCCTTCTGGATACATATGCTCTCTTCTGGATACAGATACGACTCCATTTTGACACATCATTGCCCTTCCCCAGATCCTCTCCCTCCTAACATTCCTAATGATACTTGCCCCTGATTCTTTAGCCGTATTTTCCAATGGTTACAGCCTACCTGGTACCTCTCTCCTACCTTGGTTATTTTCATGCATATTCACTTATCTTGGGTATCTATAATGCAGTACTACCAACCATAAGATATCCACAAATAGAAATGTAAATATATCACAAAATACCGTGTACCAGTCGAAAGAATAACCAATACAGTTAGACGTCATCCCAGGCCATTCCCTTTATGTCACGGGAGTGAGCGTAGCTTAGCGGTGTGTCTTGTTTCCGATCATGCGATAAATTTTACATGTTATACTACGTCTCATGACACCCTAAATGCCACCGAAAAATATGGCACTTGTCTTATTCCCCTTATGTCTTTCTCTCCTACTTCTCCTAAACCCATTTTTACCCAAATCACAATAATTCTTTCACATTGAAATTATCTAACTGCCCTTAACCACCCTTTCCCAAATCCATTCCTTACCCTAATAACTCACCCTCTTTACTCTTTTCAATACCATATCCTAATCTGCAGTACAACTTTTGACATGTAGCAAATTTAGTCAATAATTCATAATCCTTCGACGCATTCTCACTCAGATTTAAAGCCAGAATGTTGCCTGGCAAATTCATGAAGAGGATATTTTCCTCATTGAGGAAGTCTCACTTTCCTTAGAGGCATGACACCAGATGCCATCATGCGTAACCATGGTGGCGCCATGAATGGCAAAAGAGACGAGATATCCCATTGAGACCCGAGAGAAAACTGCTGAAGGAAATTACACCAAAACACTATCGTATGATCTTTATGTGTAATATAAGACATCTAGATAGTCAATAATTAATTTCATGTCTTAGGGTGCCCTTGGGGCACTGGCAACTGTGATGACATCTGGGACTCCTGGAGTTGAAACTTTCCACAGTTGCTGTAAATTTTTGCTTAAAGGATATATAGGAGAATTAAAATGAAACAAAACATTTTATTTTCAATTATTGCATATCTGCAATCTTTACTAGCAGCAAATAAAGAAGAATCCTTCTGTAAAATGGTAGAATACATGCATATTTTTAAAAAATAAATACATTCTTTCTGTAAATGTGTAGTTTCATTATTAATTACTACATCGAGGTAAATAAAAAATAACCTTCTATAAAATGGTAGAAAAATGCTTGCATAATTTGCAAAAAAGGACGTCCTTTTCTTTATGTATAAAAATGGATTCATTAAAGTATCATGAAACATAAATCTCCTTCGTGAGCCTATTCTTTAGTGTAAGACTAAAATAAATTGCAACATCACTGCTGTAGTTTCCTTCTATGTGATACAGAAGTAACATATGTGCACCATGCCAAAAAATAGAAAGCAAATATCAGATCACTTATACATGAAACTCAAAGAAACAGTTTCTCTTTGCATAGTTGCAGAGAAATATCTTACACTTAGTACACAGCGTTCTGGTTCTGTTCTTACATCCTTCCCTGCGGCATCTTCGGAATGAGTTCTTATCATCAATGATTATTGGGAGATGGGATGCACCTCTCTTTCTTTCGGCCATGCTTGGCAGAGGAGACAAGCCTCGTCTAGCTACCTTTGAAGAAGGTCCAGTCTCTGAATCAGTAGTGTCTACTGCAAAGATATTTGCATCTGAAATACTTTGACTGTTACTGGCATGGTCAAGGAAATCTCCTGACATTAACTGGTCTGCCAAGATTAGTTTAAAGTCCAGATACTGTTTGGATTTTGACTCTATAGCATTTCTGTATTCCAGCCAACAATTGGCAGTCACAACATCAAGCATATGCAATACCACCTTAACAGTCCATTTTTTAGTGCGATTTGGGCTTTTGTAATAGCTGACTATTTGATCATGAACATCTACACCCCCCATGGCACGGTTGTATTCTCTTACCACACGGGGCCTCTTCATACCAACATGGGTATTGGAAGCTTTAGACCAACGCTGGCACACATCTTCATCATCAATAGAGAACTCATTTGAAGCCATCAGTACCATCTTTTTGCCATACCAGGCAGTCACAGCTACCTTGTTATCATTTCTCACTTGGCAGTCGGATGCACCTCTACCCTCTTTGCGCAAGGCTGCCTCGGTCTTCAATTTTTGCTTCGCTGCTTTAGGTACCACGTTTTTCTTAATAGTGCCTGTGCCTCGAAGTCCTCTGTCATACAGGTCACATAGCAAGTTTGAGCTTGTAAAATAACTATCAAAAAAAATACTTGTGCCAGCATCCACACTACGCACAAACCTTAAGACTGCTGCTTCACCAGTCGTGATGGTTCTGTTAGGCTTAACATTTAACTTTTCAACAGTGGATAGCAATGCTTCTTTAGTTTGAAAAATTTCAAAGTCTAGTACCATTCCACTTGGGGAAGCTAACACAAACATTTTTAACCCATCTGGGAAAGGTTTGCCTGGAACATGTTGTCTGATACTGATCCTACCTCGAATAGGAATCATGCTCTCATCAATACTGACCTTCGATGGCCTTGGCAACTCACTGCAACGAGTTCGGATTGCTTCCAGTAGAGGTCTCACTTTCCATAACCTGTCTACTTTCCTGTCCTCTTCCAATATAGTGCTGTCATCAATAACCTTAAGTGAGTGTCTGAGACTGAAAAATCTGTCTCTTGACATTTTCTCAGCAATCCAAGGGATCCTAGTTTTTGACTGCCAATACATCTTAATCCTTGGCATCTTTATAACTGACATGGCAAAGGTCATTCCTATGAATGTAGCAATTTCTCTGCTGTTTGTATTGATACATGTTCCTTTGGCTTCAATTGATTTCATATTTGTGTACATTGCAATATCATCCAAAAAATCCTCACTAACATAAGATAGAAAATACTCGATTGGTTTTAACAGATTACAAGATCCCAAATTTTTGGCTATATCCTGAGGAGCATGGTCAACGAAAGCTCTATTTCTTAAGTAAAACAATGTTCTTGGCTCTCCAACAGTAGAAGACACAGATTTCTCTTGGAGATCCTCTTCAGAATCCGAGTCCGATGAAGTGACAGCTTCTTCAACACCAATCAGTCTCCCAGCTGACGTCACTGCCTCGGGTAGCCAGTCATCATCACTCTCACTAAAGTCGCTTTCATCAAGGAGGTCCAGAAATGTCTGAGATCGACAGCCTGCAAATAATTAATTTCAATACATATTTGTTTCTCACTAGAATATAAGGTCATCATCTCCCACGTGGGAGTGGTTGCTTCCTGCACCAATATAATAGTGAAGGGATCTTCACTAGGGGTTTGTTCCAGTAAGATGATTGCGCTTAAGTAACAACGGTGTCTTGTCTTTTGTCTTGAAAAATATTGGAAAATGTTAGCATTAAGCAGAATGCTAGAAGTATCATAGTGATACGTTATAAAATATACTAATGCTTTACCTCTTCTGGAACCTGCAGCACCAGCTTGTCGAGATGTAGATGGGCCTGGTTCACTACTATCGCTTCTTGATGATGGTGCACCACCTATAAATAAATTATATTAGATATCATTTAAATAACTGGTTAGTGTAAGTCCTTCAAATAAGGTTATGAACACATAATAGTAACAGTGACTCAAATTTATTGCCATTTATGGTATTTCAATCAATAAGAAATGCAATAGAACCCACCAGGTGAGGATGTTGAAACACTAGCCTCATGCTTCCTGACAGCTGATGGTTTGCCACCTGCAAAAGTCACACCATTTGATTAAATGTCATAGTTACCCCTTTCACACATTTCTGTAAGACCTGAGTGTCACAGGGATGATCGGTGTTGTGGTAGGTAACATTCAGCATATATTTTCTTCGCTTAATAATCAACACACTTTGGCAAAAATGTCGGAGACATGCACTGACACATTGATGATCACATCAGCATTGGTATTGCAGTTAATGAACATCTAATATAAAAGTATTTAACAAAAATATAAAAAAAATGACGAATTTCCAGTCTCACAACTCCCGACAGCATGTGAATGATGCACTTTTATTGTGCTTGATTTCACTCATTTTGCATCATCATTTAAACTGTTTAAGCACTTACAAAGGTGCACTAAGCATTGAAGCACAATAAAATAAGCAAGTTTAACTTATGCGGCATATTTGTTGAGCTGGTGCCAGCTGTGTTGGCTTCTCAGAGGTTGCTGAACCAATCAGAGAGCAAGACGTCAACACTGACACGCCCGCAAAGTTCAAAAATCGCTGGAGAAGTTTCGTCATCAGGATGACATTGGGTCTCAAAGGGACGACCATGTGTTTCTTCAGAACTTGGATGAAGCGATCTCCATTTATAACAACATTCCCACTGAAGCAACCCCAAATAATTATGGAAACACTTCACTGTTTTAATGGTGTACCTGTGGTCACAACGATTTCGTCTGAGGTGGGTCTTACACGCAGTCTGTGGGAAGTTACGACTTGGAAACTGTTTGGGTCAGCAGAGGTTTGTGTGCTGCCATGAGACTTGGTGTGATAAGGTAATGTTTACAGCGGTGTTGGATAGTGCGAATAGCAACATCTTGAAGGAGCTTGGGGTAGAGTTTCTTGAGTTCCTTTGCTGTCAGTGTATCATATCAGTGAACGAACTGTGTAATGAACAATGATATGGCAACACTGTTATTATTTTAGACAAAAGCCAGTCGCACTGTCACCATGGTACGATACGGATGTACGTCAATTCAGACCCTTGTGTATCTAATCTCTCCTGTCAATATATCACGAAAGGATTTACGTGAGTTTATCTATCCACTTCTGATAGACATTCTGTGGCATCCCACACCAACATGGCGCAGTGATTTTCTGTGAAAAGACAGTAATGAGAGGAACCGGCAGTGACCCAGCGATGTAGCGGCCTCGTGTTAAGTGACTACCCTCAATTTGTGAAGTGTCTGAGTGACTTGTGTGGTGTTAGTGAAGTGCATTGATCTCTTTTGGTGGTATTGTGAGCAGGGAATACAGCTGTCATTTGATTCCCCCGCATTTTTTGGTCATTTTGGCCAAAGCTACGCTCTACACCCCAACACATCCTATCTGAAGCTGCACTGGCGTTCTCGCCGCACCACACAGCCAGAGACGAAGCTCCGCCCCTTCGTGACGTCGAGCTCCAGGATTGGTCGGCCGTGCCCAACAGCTCTGACGCCGCGGCGGCCGTCTGCGAGGCGCCCCGAGTAAACAACCAGACACATAGAATATAATTCATATAAGCCAAAATGCCTAAGACGAAAGCAGCGTCTACACAAGAGGGAGTCACGCCGTCTCCTTCAGCGACGTCGCCACCAGAAGTACAGCCAGCTAATATATCCATGGATATACTATCGCAAATTATGGAAATATGGCGGCAAGAGGTGGAAGAAAGGAAACAGGCGGAAAAAACAACGTCGACAAGAGGACGAGGAACGACGACAAGAGGAAGACAGGCGAAGACAGGAGGAAGACAGACGTAGAAGAGAGGACGACGAGCAGAAAAGGAAGGCTGAGGAACAACAATTCTTACTAAAGCTGCCCGCACACGAGCAACTTTTTATTGTGAGTTGTCAGAACAAAAAATTGTCGCAATTAAAAAATTGTCGCAACGAAAAGTTGTCGGCAAGGTACATCCGCACACGAGCCACGCGATGGCGACAACTATTGTTTAGTCTCATCATGGATGCCGTGGAGGTAGCAGTAACCTGTGCACTCCTGCTCAGGAGGAGTCAAAAAAAGAAGCCAAGAAATCACTGGGTACACCCCATAGTCAGTCAGCGATTACTACGTGGAGCATTCCACACATTGTTTGAGGACCTAAAAGGGCACCCTGATCATTTTTTTAATTACTTTAGGATGTCACAGGAAACCTTTGGTCATCTAATCACATTAACTGGGCCCCTTATAGCACACCAGGACACCAACATGAGGAAGTGTGTGCCAGTAGAGGAAAGGCTGGCTGTAACATTAAGTTAAGGATAAATAAGGAAAATGTTTATTCGTATTACATGTAATTTATTGACATAATTAATTATTCTTCTTGTAATAGCACTACAGGGAAATGAAGAAAATATGTTCCATTTTCAGAAAAAGAAAAATACATCACTATTTCTACACTACACATCGCTGTAGATATGATTGAATTGCTTTCAGATGTAACTAATACTTTGTGAATAAAAGAAAATGTATTTCCTTATATATTGAGCATAATAAAAAAAAAAAACACTCAACTTCAACAAAATCAATGAAAGATTCAACAATAGAAATCTGAAAAAAACTTTTAATACTTTTTATATTTAGATAAACTAATGATATTAGTTATCAGTGAACACCAGAATAAATTGGAATACATGAACGAGAAAATACATAATATTTAATCTATTACACACTGAGCACTAATCATGTGTGAAAATTATAATGGTCTTACTATGACAGTTCTAATAGGTCGGTGTCACCTGAGTTCAAAGAATATTCTGATGCTGGTGGCGAAGCTGTGGTGGTGATATTTGATGCCGACTGTTGAAATTCGCGATTTTCTTGTGAATGATGTAGCTGAGGTGGATAAGGTTGGTTGTGAAGGTATCCAGGAGTCTGTACAAATTCTTGAGTTTAGTGGTGACCTTCACGTATCTGGTGCTGATGCATGTGATGCATACCACTTGTAGGCAGATATCTTTGGGTGTTCAGAGACATACCTGATACAGCAACGTACGGTTGACAAGTGCTTGTAGAGGGCGTATTGCCATGATAAGCAGTAGATGGAATCTGTGTCGTCATCATCTGTACTCTTCTCATCACTTTCATTATTTCTATCTGTGCTTCAAATCTTTGCTCATCATTGAACTTTTTAAACTTCGGAATTAGTGACATTACAAAGGCTGTATCCTCATCACAATTTTCTTTAGTCTTTCCTCTTAATATTTCAAGTAGTTCTTCTTCATATCTGTTGTTGGAAGCTCCTTGGATTTTTCTTGGTTTATGTGGTCTTTGTGCGTTATTCACGTTTGCAGAATTACTTGGTGTGTCGCCTTGTTCACGTTCTTCCTCCTTATCATTACCCTCCGGTGCTGAGTAGTTACCTATGGTTTCTCGCTCGTTAAAAGTTGGTGCAAGGAATAGGAGCTGATCAAAGTAAACATACTTCCTTTTCTTAGCGGCACCATCTCCTGACCTGCCTTTTTGATCCTTTAACGCCCTCCTGAAGCATTTACGGAGATTTTTCCATCTTCGCTGTAGCTGGTTTCCTGAAATTAATGAAATTAATTTTTTTTTTTTTTTTGCAGATACCTAGCAACGGGGAACAGCTTCGTTTCGCAACATCTACATGCCTGAGAAAAGTGGAAGTGACTGGCTCCAAGTCGCAAAGGATTTCTATGCTAACACACAATTCCCAAACTGCATTGGTGCTCTTGATGGGAAACACGTCCGCATCAAGAATCCAGATAATTGTGGTTCTAGTTTCTATAATTACAAGCAGTTTTTCTCAATTGTACTCATGGCGTAGTTGACAGTGGGTGTTCATTTACAGCTATTGATGTTGGAGCTGCTGGAAAATCCAGTGATTCAAATGTGTTTAAAAAATCTGATTTCTGTAAAAAATTAGATTCTGGGGAACTTAAGCTTCCAAACCCATGCCCACTACCAAATGACAACAGTAGAATTTGCATGCCATACGTTATTGTCAGTGATGAGGCATTTGCTTTGACTGAGAATGTTCTACGGCCATATCCAAACAAAAATCTGACAGATCAACGTGTTTTCAACTATCGTTTGTCACGAGCAAGGCGTTCAGTTGAATGCACGTTTGGTATCATGGTAAACACATGGAGAATTTTCCATAGACCCCTGGATGTTAAACCTGAGTTTTGTGATGTCATAGTTAAGGCATGCTGCATTTTACACAACTACGTAAAAAAACATAAGGGTGTCAACTTTGAAGAAACATTGTATGAATGTCCAATGAATGACATTGATCGTGTTGGCACCAGATGTAACATGAGAGGAAAAACAGTACGAGATCACTTTGCATCATACTTTACTAGTCCCCAAGGAGCAGTTTCATGGCAGTATAACAAAATATAAAAGGTCACCGCTATAAAAGTGAACCACATGATAGATATTTTCCTTTCAAATACAATATGTTTCTTACCTTTTTTCTTTTTTATCCTCAGGGGAGAGAATATTCCAATCGCTCACCACAGCCTCACACACCTCACGCCACAACTTCTCTTTGATATTCTTATCGCTGTATTCCTTCAGCTGGAAATCGTAAAGAGGTGGTCTCTTCTCTACCTCTGTTATGAGTGTTTCGCAGTCAAATACATCTTTTATTACAGACATGATAGCTACCACATCCTCTCACCACTGAAATCTGAAGGGGCAAGGCAGCAGCAGGCTGGGTGGTGGCGACAACGGAAAGTTGCTCGTGTGCGGGCTCACATTTAAAATAACGTTTTCTATCGCCGGCCACAGTTGCCAACAATAGTTGTGTTGTCCGAGAAATTGACCCGAGCGCAACTCCCTCTCAATTTTTTGTTGTCGCCTCAGGAAAAGTTGTCCATGTGCGGGCTACCATAGAGATGTGTGTGTTCTATATTTGACCATTTTTTGGTTGTGACAACTCACAATAAAAAGTTGCTCGTGTGCGGGCAGCCTAAGTTAGTGGCTGTAGCTAAGCCTAATGGAGGTGTCTGGATAACTGTTGACCTCATCAAACTTAACCCTATATTGCCTACATTCATCACCCCTTATGGTCGCTTCCGCTTTTGTCGTGGACCCATGGGCTTCGTGGCCAAAGGTGATGAGTACTGCCGTCGAGGTGACATAGCACTTGACGGAGTGCAGCAGTGTGTAAAGGTGGTAGACGACATCCTTCTATGGGATGAGGACTATGCATCCCACCTAAAGCGAGTACAGGAAGTTCTCATGAGCTGCCGTGCACATGGCATTACCGTGAATGCTGACAAGTTTGTGCTTGCAGCCCAAGAGGTGTCATTCTGTGGATATACCCTGTCAGGGAATGGAATTGCAGATGAGGGAGAGAAAGTCCGTGCCATAGCTGAATTCACAAAGCCAGCTAACCTGACAGACCTCAGAACATTTATGGGTTTGGTGAACCAACTGGCTGCAATTGTCGAGTCTGCTGATATTTTACGCCCCCTCACGAGTCCCAAGTGTGCCTTCATATGGACTCCTGGTCATGATGCATCATTCAGCCATGTGAAGAAAGCTCTATCACAACCACCTGTTCTCGGCCATTTTGACCCAGCACTCAAAACCATACTTCAGACAGATGCTTCCCGCCTGTATGGTGTAGGCTATGCACTGTTGCAAGAACAGAAGCCTGGAGAATGGCGATTAGTGCAATGTGGTTCCCGATTTCTTGCAGACGTGGAGACGAGATATGCCACAATTGAGTTGGAATTAGTGGCTGTCGTATGGTCTATGATGAAGTGCAAATATTACCTGCTAGGTTTGCCCCACTTCACTCTGATGACAGACCATAGACCTCTGGTGCCCATACCTAACTCATACACGTTAGATGCTATTGATAACCCCAACTACAACGCCTGAAAGAGAAGATAGCAAGTTATGTCTTCACAGCTACGTGGCATAAAGGAAAGGAACTAGCAATCCCAGATGCCCTCTCCCATGCTCCAGTGGATTCACCGTCCCCTGAAGATATCGCTCTTAGTGATGACACACGTCACTATGTCAGACGTGTAATTTACTCAGCGTATGGCCACTCTGAGCACAGTATCAGGGACAATACAGAGAAGCGACTTGGTGCTTGATAAGATGCGAGCAGCAGCACGTGAAGATTTGGTATATGTCAAGCTCCTCGACAAAGTGACTCATGGTTTACCTGCCAACCGTGACAATTTGGACTCTGACCTATTCCCATATTGGAAGGAACGTTACAATTTGTACCACGATGAGGACCTCATCCTTTTGGGACCCCACATTGTAGATCCTTCTACCCTTCGCCAAGAAGTGTTGGCTCGCCTACATGACAGGCACTGTGGCGTGGAAGCCATGAAGCATCGTGCCCGACAGTGGCCTGGTATCAATTCAGATATCACAAATGCAGTCAGATCATGTGAGCCTTGCCAAGTACTTCTTCCAAGTCAACAACAGGAGCCCATGATGACAGAAGAAGCACCCATCAAACCCTTTGAGTCTGTGTCAGCAGACTTTTTCAGTGCAGCGGGGAAGTCTTTCCTTGTGTATGTTGACCGACTCTCAGGATGGCCTGTAATAGCTTACTGTGGCACTGACACTACAGCTGCCGGCACTATTAGTTTCTTCAGAAGATTCTTCCGTGACCTAGGAGTCCCTCATCGGCTACGCACTGATGGTGGACCTCAGTTTTCGAGCCGAGATTTTAACGACTTTTTGTGTCGTTGGGGCGTTCGCCATGATACATCCTCTCCCCATTCTCCACAGAGTAATGGTCATGCAGAAGCTGCAGTGAAAGCAGTGAAACACCTAATTATGTAGGTCGCCCCTTCTGTTATCCTGAATGAAGCTTTTGACCGTGGATTGTTGGAACTCCGTAATACACCAAGTCAGGATGGCCGTTCCCCTGCACAAGTTTTGTTCCTGTGTTCCAGCCCACAACTCATCTTTTGCTCCAGAATGGCAAGAAAAGACAGAAGAATGTGATCGCGGTGCAGCTATGAGGACGCAAGCTGCTAAGGCATTGTACAACTCGCACGCCAGACCCTTACAGCCACTGCAGATTGGATCGCAAGTCCGAATACAAGATCCTGTCTCCAAGCGATCGAATAAAGTAGCTGTAGTTATGGGGACTTGGTCGGAGCCGCGACTACCTTCTCCGGACGCCTTCAGGACGAGTGCTTTGGAGAAATTGTCGGTTCCTTCGCGTTGTGCCCATTTCACCCCGTGCACCTGTGGAGGACAAATGTGATGATGTCCCAGAACGCCCATCCTGAGATTCTCCTTGCCCACGTAGACGTCGTCAACCCAGAAGTTATGGCGCCAGATGACATTCTCAACATATTGCTGCCCGTTCATAGGCTTATGAACGTGAGGAGGGGGGGGAGATGTGTGTATATATATGTATCATATCAGTGAACGAACTGTGTAATGAACAATGATATGGCAACACTGTTATTATTTTAGACAGAAGCCAGTCGCACTGTTACCATGGTACGAGATGGATGTACGTCCTGTCAATATATCACCAAAGGATTTACGCGAGTTTATCTATCCACTTCTGATAGACATTATGTGGCATCCCACACCCAGTCAGTGAGTGGTGTCGTCTTCCTGGACCTTCTAGGACACATTATATTGGGGTATAGCATTAGGTGGCAACTCACACGCAGCAGCAAGCAGGCGCATGATGGTGGACTTACCTCTCCCTGTCCTCCTCATTATTTCTTTAATCGGCACTCTCTCCTCCCGAAGAGCGAGAATACGGGCTTTTTCCCCGTCAGTCAGTAGCGTGGGACCCATCTTGACTTGCCGGGTTGGGTCTGGAGAGGCAGCAAAGAAGAGGGCAAAGAAATGAGAAAAAAACAGCCACATTATACTCCCAATATGAATTTATATGAATTTTAGTGTGATGAAAACAGAGACTGCATGTTCGCCTCCCTAAATGAGGATATTTTCAGAGCCCACTGTATACTGCTATATGACTTGATATCTGCCACATCTATTTGTTTTTAACCAATAACCATTGTCCATTTATTAGCCTTTGTCTCAGCATCCTTGCAAAAATCAGTGTTTAGAATGTATTTCTCATTGCTCCTAACACCAAACCTAAGTATCATCAAACCCTTTGGCAACATCAGGCATCCAATATACCAGCGACAAAAACTGCTCTTTCTGGTTCATATAACTCATATCTAAGCTTTAGAGGAAATGTGTGATCTCACCACAACCCAACGTCTCTCCACGAAGGAATATGAAATCCCAAATGAGTCACAGTCCCACATGCAGCTGCTTAAGCCTGACTAAGAATTTACCCTGTTTTGCATAGACGGCTGGGGACAATATGTGTTTGATGAACTGGTGTACCACAAGATACATACTGAATAAAAAAAAAAAGTATCCCCTGGGAAAGCCATCCATTAGAACAGTTCTTTGATACCTCTGTGATGATTTCAGCTGGCATAGAAAGAGGCACAAAGGCCCAAGCAACATATTCAAAGAACAATAACTCCCTTACTAATTGAGGTATTAAAGTAATTCAAGTAACAGGATGTAGCCTGTCCAATGTAACAAATAAGCAAATAAGAAATGATTAAAAACACTGTTTATGGCAAACAACAGTTAAAATACCAGGCCAAAAAGTGATGTTTGAATGTTATGGATAAAGATTATGGATACCATACAGTAATTAAAAAAAAAAAAAAAATCCCAGTCAGGGATTTCTTCCCCATTAGTTATGCTGTCAGTAAAAAAAAAAAGAAAAAAAAATCCTACTCAAGTACCGATTTGGTCCTACAAATAATCAGCAATTTATCAACAGCTGTAGTAAAAATAAAGTTATTCACAGTCTATAATTATCCAATTATTCTTGTACCATCACCATAATAAAAATAATAGTGCGATAATAAAACAATACTGCATTAATGAGAGGTTCACCACACAACCACAGCAAAGATACTGTCCCCCCCCCCCCCCCACACACACATATCTATGCAACACTAACAAAATAATAGAAATTAAGTTTAAAATCTGGTTGCTATTACTGCTGTTTATTAATCAATAACAGTATCATAGTTACTCTTATGACGGTATGAATATTGAACGAACAATGAAAACACTCCCATTACTCAACGTAGTCAAGATCATTCTCAACATCAGACTCATTACCTGCTGATGGTGCATGTTATTCTTGTACGGTCACGGTTTTTTTTTGCAGTTCCAGTAGTCTGGAGGGATGGATGTTAGCAAGGCCTTTATGTCAGCCACGTTTGCTGTATTCAGGGACAAAGGGCCACTGTACTTGGGTTGTAGGTGTACACTAGCAAGTTTTGTTCCCTGTCATCAACCGAACTGATGACTTAAGTGCACCATACTCAAAAAATAGCCTTTCCTGTAGGGTACATTTAGCTCAGTAATTCTGGCTTCCTTAAAACTGACTGATAGATCTCTTAACCCTGTATGGACCACAAACACTTTCCTTGGTTAGAAAAATTATCCTTTGGTTTTAAGACTTGTATGGACCTAGTAAATTGATTATATATATTTTTGTAGAAAGTACTACAGCACGTACAATTATATAGCCACATGACGAATTCGTCATGTTGGTCACCAGGGAAAGGATATTGGCATCAAATGCAGTATACAGTTTTATTACATTTTGATGTATTGAAGACCTTTTTGTCTGACATCTTACTTGGAGACTATATTTGTTATACAAAATAAACACAAAAGCATAATTTCATGACAATAGGAGAAACTAGTATATAAAATTATATCCTCAATAAACACAAATGTGCAAATTTTATCAGTTTCCATAATGTAAACAAGACAAAAATGTCTCCTTTTTTTCATCAAGATTAGAGAGAGTGAGAGAGAGAAAGAGAGAGAGAGAGAGAGAGAGAGAGAGAGAGAGAGAGAGAGAGAGAGAGAGAGAGAGAGAGAGAGAGAGAGAGAGAGAGAGAGAAATTGTCTTAGGTGTGGAATTGCAGGAAGCAATTATTTTTGTCATTTAGGCACAAGTTGACATTGCATTTGATGCACCTGATGTTTGTGCGACCCTTACATCCAAGTCGCTTGCAGTACAAGCGAGGATTTTTTACCTCTGGAAAATGACCTATTTTGTCCAGTCTCAGATCATTCTGTGGTCTGACTTGACTCAACTGTTTGCGTTTTTTCTGTGGTTTATCATCCGTCGTCGGACTTGAGGATGGACGACCTCTTTCAGGGACATACTTCCCGGCTTTGATGAGTGACTCAGAAAGAGACATCCTGAAAGAGAGTAGGGAATGCCTTTTCTCCAGTGGGATCTTATTCTTCTCGTAGTCCCTTCGATACATCAACCAAGCCTGATTGATAGTCATGTCAATCATATGAAAAACAAGTTTATGGTAGTACTTCTTCGATCGCACTGGTATTCTGTACAATGACAGAAGGCAATCAGCCAGATCCACACCACCCATGTTCTTGTTGTACAACTTGACTATATTTGGTTGTGGGATCTCTATTACTTTCTTCATTGTTTTGTCATACCGTTGTGCAGTATGAGATGGAAGACTGTTAGCAAAGGTGGACAGCAAGGTCACGCCTTTATTATCCAACCATTTGACTACTGTCACTTCTCTGTCATCACCAGACGACTTCCATTCCTCATGTGTGCCTCTACCTTTCTTCTTCATGTCAGCATCTGAAGATAATTTTAGCCCTGGAAGCCGGCATGGCCTAACTGTCCCACAACACCAGATGCCTCTATCAGCCAGATGTTTGTGGCTGCTGGAGCTGAAGTGAACCAATTGTCAAAATAAAGGACATGGTTGCTATTGTTTCGTATTGTCTCAGCCAAGTGCAACACTATGTTTGAAGATGCACCAAGGTCTGGAATACCTTTTTTATTCAAAGGTTGAATAGAGCCTGTGTAAGGAATGAAGTCATGAATGAGACCCCCACTGTCTGCAAGTACAAAGATCTTGAAGCCCCATTTCTTGGGCTTCATAGGAAGGTACTGCTTCGGCTGATGCCTTCCTTTGAAGGGCACCATCTGCTCATCAATGCAGATATTTTGTTGCATGGGAAGTTTCTGAAACTCCTTCCTCAAATGATCTAACATTGGTCTGACTTTGAAAAGCTTGTCATTGTTTATATCATCATTATTATCCCGAATATGTAAGTTTGATTTTATAGTCTCCCACCTGTTTCTGCTCATGACCATTGCTGTATAGTCTCTATACCTTCCGAATAGTTCTCCAGACCAGTGCAAGCTTGTTTGGGGAGTTCTGATTATGGTGAAATGAATGAGTAATCCAAGCCATTGCTCCAGCTCATCCCTAGTAAGGTTGAGTGGTTTGCTTACATTTTTTTGTGATGCATAGAGATTAGACTGGTAGACTATACTATCTAAGAATTCTGGTGTGAAAAACTTTTTGAAATACCATACTGGGTTTCCTAAATATGTATCAGAGTCACTACTGTTTGAGACTTCAGCATCACTAGGGATGAATGTTGGCATTGGAGAAGGGGATCCGTCTGATACTTTGTTCCACAGCAGGCGTCTTGAGGGCTTGGATGCTTGTGCTCTACTGCCCGTAGTGTGTGAGGAAGTTGGTGGAAGAGTAGAAGGATCCTGAATAAACTCTAAATCTTCAACTTGCAGAACAATAGTCTCGTCAGTGATGCTTTCATTACCAATCCTGTCTTCTGGCATGGCTTGATCTCTTTCTCCACCTGTGAAACAGTAAAATAAGGTACTACAGGGAGTGTCTTGGATGCAAAACTACGACAATCCATGACATGAAATTTCTCAGGTAGAATTCATACGGATAGGTGAATCAAAATTACAATTACATAGCATTGTCATAGTTGCATTAGTCGTGCCCAAAACAGAAGGACACAGGTAGCATGTTCCTCACACACACACACACACACACACACACACACACACACACACACACACACACACACACACACACACACACACACACACACACGCACACACACACACACACACACACACATACTTTTACTTACCGAGATCGATGTCACCTGTCTCAGGTGACTCGAATTCAGCATCACCCATGTCCCCATCAGACTCGTCTGAAGATTCATCACTAAGCCCATTATCTTGTTCAATTGGCACAATTCCCGTGTTTTCTCTACATAGCTCCCTGTTTCTGACTCTTGTGTAAAACAGCGATGCATTTATTCCTGGAAATATAAGCAGAAACGATAACACTAGGAACAAATCATGCAAGAAAACTCACTACATTCCTACTTCAGTGTACCATTACATAATTATAAATATATCAAAGAAAACGGATAAGTTTGAGCGTAAACTATTATAAAATAAAAAGAAACTGAACAGGACTCGTAACCTGGCCCACAGGTAAGACTATATAAACACACTACATCCCCTGTTATCAGGAATCATATCCTCACATATCACATGTCAGTATCCATGTGACTAATATGACGAATTCGTCACCATTATATAATTGCTCAAGAAATCATAGTTTCAACACAAAACGATAAACCAAATTATTTCTAATCATCTAGAACTATATGTGATTCAGAAAAAAAAAATATAAAGGACCATTCACATACCTAATAACTCATCCATGATCGAAAATGTGAGGAGAAATTCTTCACCTTCTCATCTTGTTTTGTGTGCATCAGCTGACTGAGGTTTGGCGCCCAAATGCAGAGCCAATCAGTTACCAAGTGTTATTTTTTTAAAGAGGGAGACTAGACTAATTCGTCAGACCTGCCACAGAAACAACTACAGCAATTCTCTCCAGTGCTGAGTCAATAAAAAGTTAGATGACGAATTCGTCAATTTCCCCTGCACCATATACCTCTTGAGTGTGTTGATGTTAAGGATTTTGACAATAGGGTAAGGGGGAATGATAACTATCTGTAAGACCTGGCAGTATGCTTCAAAGTCAGGGATGTCAGAGTGGTGGCTAATCTTAATTTTGATAATGCCAAAAATACAATGACTTACAGTGTATGTGTGGCCTGGCAGGAGGAAAATGTGCTCAGTGTGTTGCAGCTATTCACTGTGAATATCATGGAGATATCCAAGGACCATGTTGATAATTTCAATCCACTGTTTCAGGCAACTAACAATTTCGACTGATCCACGGTCCGCTTGTGATTTCATCCTATAGGTACATCATTGACATCTTTATCATTTTATCATTAGTGTATGAATGCACAGGTTGTACAACCAAGTCTTATGCCGGTAATACGCCTTACTAGTGGAAAGCTTGGGAACGAGTAGGGTCTGTTGCAACTCTATACAGATAACCCTGATATCTTCAACTGTGTTCTTGGCTTTGTTCTTCATTAGATGCTGATCCTATCCTGCCTTGTTCTTCTGCTTCTGTAATGTCTCTTGAAGCTGTTCCTTGGTGGCCTCATCAGTGGCAGCTTTGATGGAGTTAGTCAGCTGGTCACAAGTGCTGCAGCTGTCAGCCTTGGATGGCCAGAAAGCGATATATAACTCTGTAATGAATATGGTGTTCTAGAAATGCTTCTTAATTATCCTGATATCTGGGTGTTCTTGGTTCATCCAGTAGACATAACTGTCATATAGCTTTGCAATAGCCAGGTATGACTCCAAGTATAACCTGTGTGGTGACTGCATGACTATAGTGACTGGTCATGGTGGGGTGCAATGTGTGCAATGTGTGCATATCCACATGCAGCCTCAGGCCTAACAATGAAGGGTTTTGTTCACGGTTGTCGCGGACAGGAATATTACCACTGTCTTGCTGACATTGGTCATCAAGCGCGTCTTTGGTATTTCAAAAATATCTAAAAATGCTTGCCTACACAAACGATAAATGGTATCTTTGTACACAACAGTATGACAACATGAACTGATGAGGTACTGCTGTTCGGACTTCCTGTTTGGCTTATGATGCTGGACAGGAACTTTGCTCATCAATTTCTGGATGTATGTGCTGTCATAATTTCCTATTTTCTAGAAATGTTTAAGGCCCCTGAAATAGGTTCAGTTACTCTTTCAAAACATCCATCATTAGAGGGAGTGCCAATAACACAAGTAGGGTCCTGTTTACTATTCTTGTGACTTACGTATAATACTCCATTGTCACGTTTTATTTTACCAACATTTTCCACCAATCTAGAGGGATCTCTTACTAAGGTAAATCATTGTCGTCAATGGCATCTTGCTAAGTGATTTTCTAATGCCGCACAAGGACACGCCACAAGGCCAGCACTACCGCTTAGGAAAAAAATGACCCTTTATCATACACCCATGCTTTGGATTTAAGTAATGCTTGGACAGCTCATGTAGAATGTAACATTGCAAATACTCCTAACGGTAATTAGTCCACTTTGCAAAAAATGGTGATGTATTTTGTTGTGACACCATACTGCAGATTCAATGCTGGCACCAAACCTCAAATGGGCCTACGTTCGAATAGCTCCTCTGAGCCAGACTCCAAATTCAGCTCACGGCCTTCAGACAGCCATATACTCACACAGTGGTCAGTGCCAGGTTACACAAGGTTTACTTGTAGCTAAGGACAAGATTTGTTAATTATTCTGGACAAAGTCAAGGTCCTGCCACTTTCCTCATATGCTATCAGACTGGCATACGACATCCTGAGTGAAATCTGAACCACCAGCAGAAAAAAACTTGTCTAGCATACCCTCCAAATACAGCTTAGAACTCACATGCATGACCAAGCAATGTGAACTACACCCATTGTAAACTGATGCCTTCCACTTTAGAAAACACAACAATTACCAGTACCCCCCCCCCCCTGGCCCACAGTGCAAGGAGCCCAACCTCAATGCAAAAGCTCCTGTTCATGGAATATCACAACCCAGCATGCAGAGACATTGCTGACATGGCCCACT
>NC_061850.1:21879373-21889373 GCF_019202785.1 Penaeus chinensis | reverse complement strand
AATCCTAGCCTTCCCCTCCATAACATGAGGCTCCCATCTATCACTACATTTTGAAACGGATAAAAAGTGGTTCTGAACTTGTTTGTTATCATCGAAAGTACCGGTCTAATCTTTCTCAGTCGATCAGGATCCGTCTGTGTGATGTTGTTGTCTACAAAGTGAAGGTTATGCAGTAACAAAACAAAACGCCTGTACGACATGATGTGGCCGAACGTGGTGGTGTGTATCAAAGAATCTTTCGACCAGTATAAGGGCAACTCATTTTTCTTTACATGTGGAGTAAGAAGCATCAGAGCCAGGAAAAGATAAAACTCCTTGAAACTGACTGGAGTCTAGAGCGGGGCGTTAGGGCCACATTTTCTTTTGTCTGCTTATGGAATCGATTTGTCTCATTGCAGATATAAGAAATCAATGGCTCATCCAAAAAATGGCAGAACAAATCGATCTCTTGTGAGGCCGCGCTCAGTCCTAAGTTTGGATTCACGCCTGAAGTTGCCTCAGCGAAATCGTGGCGGTATGGGATGAACGGCGTGGACAACCACTCCCACGAAGTAATATTTCCTTCAAGTATCTGAGTCTCAGCATCATTTTGTGCTTTAGAAACTGAAAAAAGAGAGTTGCATCATGAAAGGAAATAATAATATGATATAGTGATATCAACATACATAAGAATATATGAAATGTCATTATAAAAAGCAAAATCCGAACTACATGCTGTTGGTTCCTCTGGTTCTTCATACGGACTGTCATCTTCATCTTCTTCACAGTCTTCATCCTCTGTAAGATTTTACAGGAATCGTAGTTTGTTGATTTACATGTTGAACATATATAATTTTCGTATAAGCATTTTATATGAATCCCAGTTTGTTAATGCACAAGTTGATTATAATAATTTTGTGAGTACTTTATCTTCTGAATTATTATTTTTGACTCATAGCTTGTTCATTTAGATAAAAAAATCATAAAAAAATAATAATAATACTCTCGCATAGTTATCATTCCTTAGCTTATATTACGAATAAAATCCTTGAATTACAATTACTAATAAAGTTCAATATACCCACCAGACAATATATAAGCTTTATTATCTAACTTTTCCCTATCTGATATATCCTCCTCTTCAGAACTTGATGACATATCCTCCGCCATGTCTGGGTAAGAATAGAGTCATCAGCAATATTCTTGTGTCTGTTACTCTGGAATATTACCGTTTAACATTTTAGCTGAAGAATACGTAATTGTTGAAGTTTGAATCTTGCAAGAACTTTTCATAAATATTACTCGCATTAGTTACCCTGTCCCCATAGAATTTTATATATAAAAATGTAAGACTATAAACACCGCATTTACATTATTTTAAATTGCAATCTTATTACCCTGATATCAATACATTCTATGCAGTTGGCAATGAAGCCGACTCCAGTGAGGCAAAAATATAAATAAATAAATCAATCCTGTGCTGATACGGTTCACGCATATGGCTATTTGGTGTTTGAGAGAGAGAGAGAGAGAGAGAGAGAGAGAGAGAGAGAGAGAGAGAGAGAGAGAGAGAGAGAGAGAGAGAGAGAGAGAGAGAAAACAATCAAGAAAAAAGGTGGTGGTGAAAAGTATACAAGTGAGTATAGTAACCAGTTCTAAAGGGCGAGAGTGTGAACCGCAACACAACACAACAATTTTTCCTCATAAAAAATCAGCTGCGAAATGACAATTCGCAAAAATATGTAAAAAATTCACACTTAAGGTATGACCAGACTTGCAGAAACGGTGGTTTGCTTCTGCACACAATCTGTGGCCTCCTCAAATGGCTCAAAGATTTCTAGCATGTCTTTAAGTAGATTACATTCGCACACACTCACTGTTAGTACACCATCTATGATGCTTATCTTTTGTTCAGGAATACTCATCACTGATCTAATCATTTTCACTTAGGAATTCCATTGTGTAGCACAAGCAGAATCCATTTTTTTCACCTTCCAAAACATCCTTTACCACAAGTTGCAGTGTGGGCGAAGCATGAATTGTGGTCAGTTGGCAGAACATCACATATATCATTTTTCTCAACCATACTGTCAACATCCAGGTCCACTTCTTCTAATTTATCCTCAGAATCTGAACAGGAGTCCATATCATTGTCAAAAATATCTGAGAAGCCAGGAATTGGAAATGTTGATATAGTCGTAGCATTGTCTGTTACGACGTTTGTGATTGTTTAATGTATGCCAAAGATTAGTGCATTTTCTTCATACTCTTCCTTAATGTTGTGTGCTGAGTGTCGGCCATGGAAGCGCTTGCAGGCCAGAATGGGTTTTCAAGAACCAATCATGGATGAAATGAGCAGTAATTCCTAAGTAAGATTTAATCTGCCTGCAAGACCGAATTAACTTCAGAGCACTTCTCTTGCAGTAGTTTGTTCACGAAGTGCTTTCGAGTCGGTATCTGGTACCGAGGTTCAGCAGATAGCATCAGATCATGGAAGTAAGAGCTCTCTACCACAGGAAACGGAACAAGGTCATTTGCGACACAAAGGACAAGGTGCATAGTTGAGTTGCTTTTGTCTAACATTGTGAGGCGAATATGTCTTAGGATGTTTTACAAATCCATCCAGAGTTGATTGGCTGCAGTTGCTGGTCTCTCCAGGGCTGTGACTTGTGCATGCTTCCTCATACACCTTGCTGTGTTTTCTCAGAAAAATATAATATAAATATGATATCCTAAAAAAAAATTATGCATATAGTCACCTATATATGGAAAACAGAACTGTTGGTTGGGCGGGTGATTACTATTACGTCATAGCTAACTCAAACATCACATCGACTTCACAAAATACTGAGTGGGCGAGGCATACGTCACCTACTCTTGCTACCAGTCCCCAGTTATCCATTTTCCAAACAGCCATAATTCTCCCATTATTACTCATTGATCATCAAATAGCAAAACTAGTAACAAAAACAGAAAACATGTTATGCAAAAATGCCTAATGGCCCTTTGAGGATAAACATCATCTTGACAAGAGTATTCACCTTGGGAAGAGCAAAGGGAAAGGCTGCTCTCCGTCTTCCCATAGAAAATACCAATTAAGGACACTTGGGGTAATTTGTAGATTGTGAACACTTACATTACACATAAAAAATAAACAAATGAAAAATAAGCCTTACCTTCATATGTTTGTATAGGATGGAAATTACATTCTTGAAGCAGGAGACTTTCCCTTTGCAGTGCTTACACTCGGCCTTGAAATTCCCAGCTTTACTATCGGGTATAGTAAAGTATTCCCAGATTCGTGATGCCATGTTGACTCCTGCTTGTCTGTTGCTGTTGTGAGTGATACTGTATGTGTGTGTGTGTGTGTGTGTGTGTGTGTGTGTGTGTGTGTGTGTGTGTGTGTGTGTGTGTGTGAGTGTGAGTGTGAGTGTGAGTGTGAGTGAGTGTGAGTGTGAGTGTGAGTGTGAGTGTGAGTGTGAGTGTGTGTGTGTGTGTGAGAGTGTGAGTGTGAGTGTGAGTGTGAGTGTGAGTGTGAGTGTGTGTGTGCGCGCGTGCGTGCTTTCTCTTTTCGCACGAAAATAAACATCCGTCTTCGAAGGAAACCGCCGCATTAGGCTGCGTTTACATAGAACTATACGGTATACGGTATACGATATACGATATTCGCTATTCGGTATACGCTATACGCTATACTCTATACGGACACGGCGGGTTACATAGGGTTGCACACGTACACTATACTTCCAGTCGGATGCCGTCAACATTGATTCTTCAGACGAAGAAGATGTGGCTCTCTTTTTACTGATGGAGGCTGAGGAGAGACATGGGAAGAAAAGAAAAACATGGGTACGACAGCACTTCCAAATGAGACCTGAGTTGGGGGAGTTCCACACAACATTTCAGAACCTGATCGATCATCCTGATGAGACGGTGTTTTTCAACTACATGCAGATGTCATACAACAGCTACAAAATCTTGAAAAACCTAATTTTACCCCACATCAGTCCCATTGGATCAAACTAGAGGAAACCAGTATCAGGAGAAGAAAAGCTGGTTTTGACCATTAGGTAAGTGAAACAGCTATCAATTGAGGGGGGGGGGAACACAAAATGTTCATATCCCACATTACAGTATTTTCAGGCCCGCATAACACACAACATTATAACTTGTGTCACCATCCCCAGTATGTGAATGCAAAATCGACCAAACTCCATTTCTTGGCCAAATTGAGCTAAATATGGTGAATTGTAGTTGCTACATGTAGGCCTAAACTTTTTCTGTGTAAATGTGTATATACACTCAATATCATTATCCACTTCACACGCACACATACATGCCCACACACAAGCTCAAACATAATATCAACCAAAAAAGGTTAGTATATAATAAAACAATAAATTGTGATGATGCAAAGCAGAAACAATGTATTTTTTTTTAATATAGATACATTAATACAAAATTAATCATCATGGGATTATAGAATTAACTCTACTTGAAAGTAACAGGAATTTTATGGTACATGCCCACACACAAGCTCAAACATATAAAATCAACCAAAAAAGGTTTGCATAAAAGTAAGCCATAAATTGTGATGCTGCAAAGCAGAAACAATGTTTTTTTTAACATAGATACATTAATACAAAGTTAATCCTCCTTTGATTATAAAATTAATTCTACTTGAACGTAACAGGAATTTGATGGTAGCAACAAATAAACATAACTACAATTATATTTTGGTGTAGTGTTGGGCATCATGATAAAAAATAATGTAATTAAACAAATAAAAAAAAAAAAAAAATAGATTTACACAAAATGACCCCCAGTGGGGTTGCGAGGTTTTTTTTTGTATGTACTTACCTCATAATTTTCTTGTAATAAAAATGGTACAGAACAATGTTATGGGAACTGATAATAAGATTGCTGGGATGATACTGAAGGATGCACAAATGTAGCGTACATGGGATCGGACGTTGATGGTGTGGGTGATGGTGTAGTGGACGTTGATGTTGACTATGTTCCTTGGGTTATGGGGCAGCTGTCATTCAAGCGTTTTTGGGTCAGTATCATGGGGACGGGAACGTTTGAGACAGTTCAGAACTTCTATTTGGAAGTTCAAAAAACAATCATCTGTCATTTCATCAACCTGTGGCATTATTGATTCAAAGAACTTGAGTCGAGGAGATTTATGTTTGTCTTCCATACGCTGTGTCATGAGTTTGTATAATCCATCTCGTGCGGCATCATGCGTATCATCACTCGCCTTCCTTTTTGAAGACGTAGTTTTCAAATTGGATTTTTGCACAATGGATTTCACTGACATTGATGGAGGTAAATTGTTCTCGTCACCATTGCCGGTGTTGCAAATTCCCGACTCAGATATGGCCTGTTCCAATACCTCACTATTTGAATTCTCATCATCTAGGCAGTCTTCTGTCTGCTCTAAATTGGATGTAGTGTTCCTTTTCTCTTTGACGGCTTTCAGAAAACTCATGGATGTTTCGAACTTCCAAGGCTTATCGTCACTTTGCCCACTACCAGATTTCTTCTTTTTTCTTCGACTCAAGGCACTGTTGAAAGCTCGGTTCAGGCCCTCCCAAGTTTCTTTCGCAGTGACCCCTGAAACAAAAAGAAAAGATACTTTACAAATAGAAACATAGAAATGTAATTTTTTCCAATTTTTCGTTTTTGTGTTTGTCATTTTAACAATTCATCTAAGGATGTCATTTAAAAGCTTCTTTTTTTTTGCCACGGGATCCTCGTTTGCATCGATGTCAACACCGTTTCACATGGCACAATGTACGATAGCCAGACATGTGTTTGAAACCTGTGGTAAACTGTGGACTGTACTTCAGCCTCTCGAGATGCCCAAACCGTCTGAGGATGACTGGATTCAAATGGCGAAACGTTTCGGTGACTTATGGGATTACCCTTTTGCAATAGGTGCCCTTAATGGCAAACACATTGCTCTTGTGAATCCAGGAGACAGTGGTTCATTGTACTACAATTACAAAGGTTTTCCTAGTATTGTACTTATGGCGTTAAGTGATGCAGATTCCTGTTTCACATTAGTTGATTGTGGTCAATATGGAAGGGAATCTGATGCAGGCGTCTTCCAAAATTCAGTGATATATGATATTTTGGAAAGGAATCAGCTTAATATTCCAAAGGCATATTTGAAAATTTGCACATCAAATGAACAGATTCCATTCATGATTGTTGGGGATGAAGCATTCCCATTGAAGACGTATTTGATGCGCCCTTTTGCAGCCCGTACGGCGAATGATGACAGACGTATCTATAACTATAGGCATTCCAGAGCCCGACGTACTGTTGAATGCGCTTTAGGCATTTTGGCAAAAAAAATGAAATTTTTCAACGCTCAATGCGCCTTCAGCCGGACAAAGCAGTCTTAGTTACGAATGCAGGCACAGTTCTTCACAACTTTGTTAGAAGACGGGATGGCCACATGAAAGATCGCACATCATCTGTGCAGTATGAAACATACCAGGATGCAGGAGATGGTTTCCAGAATCTCCAACCACTTCATGGCACAAGGTTTGCTGAGGACGCAGTTGGCCTGAGAGATGCTATCACTGAATTTTTCTGTGATCCGCAGGGGTGTGGAATGGCAACATGAATATGTATTTAGAAATGTACTAGAACGCCCCCAGGAAGACTAATATCAATTTCAGTATCACATACCTTGATTGGGGGGCTGAATATCTTGATCAAGCTTGGCCCATGCCTGCTGTCGTTGGTCCTTGTCTTTATAAACATCATGTAGTGGATTCCACAGCAGGGGCATCTCTCTAACTTTTTCTATTAACATGTACTTGTACTCATCCATGGCATTCTGTTATGGAAAATAATTTTGTTGATAAAGCATAGTAAGGAGTAGGAGCTACTTAAAGGAATTGGCCACACCCTGTTTTTTCTTAGTTTATTTCATTGAAATATCCTAAATACTGGTGACTATAAACCAAAATATTACATTACCCCACCCATTAAACCATAATTTGGGGATTTTTAAAAAAGCGCTGGAAAAACTATCGCCACGATCGGGAATCCTGATGACGTCACACGAGGCCTTCCCAGCCGCGAGGCAGTTTTCAGTACATCAACAATGGCTGACACTCACGACCACTCCGCCGATTCTAGCTCCGAATCTGTCGATATTTCGTCTGACATATCGGATTTTAGTGAATCCGAGTATGTGTCAGACGTAGGAGATGCTATAGAAGAATGTGGTGCCACAGGTAGGCCTATTTTTAATGAATCTTGGATGGTCATGTAGACCGGGCTGCTGCTGTCTGCTAGAGCTATAACAGTCAACCCATGATGACAGATGAACAGCGAGACACTGGTATGACTGAATTATAGCTTGTTGCTTGGTAATGCCACGGACTCTGGTGGAATTTCGGCAAAATCATGAAAATGTCTTACCCTTATCAATTCCCTTTTGCGGGAAGCACTACTTGGACGTCTCCTCTTCGTGCTCGTAGCTCGTACGGGCGTGGTTGCATCCACAGGCGTGGTAGGCGCTGGTACCGGAGACGTCAAGTTTTTCGCCATCACTGCTGGCGAGGCTAGCGTACTGCATGTACCCTCCGGATATTTCGTAGGAACTTGAAATTGTTTTAATTCAAGCCTCCTCACTGTCCCCATGGTCCACGCTAGCCAATTTTCGTAGCATTCTGGGTCGAAATGATTGCTACACAGTCGAGTTGAAGTGGAAGGACCTTTCCAATGCGCCCGAGTTCGTTTAACAAACCGCTTCCAGGCATTCAAAGATGTTGCCTCCTTTGGAAATTCATGAAGCGTCCTGACGCCCACTTCCGACTTCTTTGTACATCCATAAACGACACAGGTGTAAACCATTGTCACAGATGTCACCAAAATCGCGATATAATACTAATAGCTCCAAAACTCGACGAGGTCTATTCAACAACACAGCACAATATTCAATGGCGATCGAGGTATTCCCCGACCGAACGCCTCGTGTGACGTCACAATACACAATGGGCGCTTGGTCTAATTGCCGGCAGTGTTTTCACGCTACGCTGAATAGGGCATATTTGCATGTGGGTTGTACGAAAACGGCGGGATGGATGAGAAATATTTTTTGGTGAAAATATTGCAGGGTTAACAGACATTCCATCATGGCTTTTTGGTGGGATAAAATAAAAGAGTCTGGCCAATACCTTTAAGTTTGCTGATCTAGGCCTACCACCCTCTCATTAGACATAGGCAAAACTAAAAGAAATGCAGATACATTCATTCATTACCTAATATTTATGTTATTTTTTTTCGATTTAGTCATCAGGACTTGAGTGCATGCCAATATGGTTATGTTTCGTATTTGAATTATAAATATATGATTCATATTCGAAAATAAACTTGTATTTTTTTCCCCACAAGCTATACCAGGTAAGAAAAGGCAGGGTTTGATCAAATACTAAAGTTTTACAATTGAAATATATACAAATACAAATACTTTAGTTTGGGCTTCATATACAACAAATAAAAATACCTTCATTCTTAAATCTAAAAATACAATTGCATATACAGATACTTCTATATATAAATCTAAAAATACAATGCAAATAAAAAATAACTGAATCAGGAAATGCAAATAAAAGTAATCGTATTTCATACTTCTAAGCTATTAAACAATCATAAAATATGCAATGATGTTACTCACAGAAGTTATCCTCTTCTACACCTTCGGGTGGTCAGACTCAGTTCAGTCAATAAACTGAAAGTACCAGACTCACGCAAAAGCGACAGCGATTGTGACTGGGATTGAGACGTGGATGATACTCGTACGCGACGTGTACAGATCCTCTGTGTCCATCCTTTCTCTCTCTCTCTCTCTCTCTCTCTCTCTCTCTCTCTCTCTCTCTCTCTCTCTCTCTCTCTCTCTCTCTCTCTCTCTCTCTCTCTCTCTCTCTCTCTCTCTCTCTCCTCAAATTATTTAACTCTAAATAGTAAATATAAATACAAATAGGCTACAAAATACTTTTTTTAATGCTAAAATGCAAATTGTGCACGTGCTTCGAAATTCCGCTGAAATGAATCTCAATAATATATGTATTTATTAACTTACCTTGGAAAAAATACAGCCTGCCACAACTAAGCCGGATGGTTATCTGGCGGTATACGGTGCACGAAAATCGAACATGTTCGATTCTCGCTATACTATACTATACGCAGCTATACGGCATTTCGTATAGTGCCCTCCTATGTAGCGCGGTATATGGAATTCCCTTTGTTCGATTCCAGCTATACGCGTGCCCCCCGAAAACGTGCCGTATACCCTATAGCAGGGCTACTCAACTATTATAAGCAAAGGTCCAGTTAGACAAGCTCCAATGTACGCATAGGTCCGGAAACTTTTATTACATGAAATATAAAAAAAGAAAACAATCTCATAATTTTCCCTGAAAAAAAGACCCTGGCTGTTGTGGCGCCTTCCTTCAAATCACTCACTCACTCGTTCATAACTTTCCTTGAAAAAAAAACATTGGCTGTTGCGGCGCCTTCCTTCAAATCTCTTCCTGGGGTCTGAGGTCCAACTGCAACACTCAGAAGGTCCGGATCCAGGACCGCGGTCCGCCAGTTGAGTACCCCTGCCCTATAGTATAGCTCTATGTAAACGCAGCCTTATGTACACATTGGATGTCAAGGAAGAATTTCAGATAGAGGTGTGTTTCGAGACACTACCTTCTGCAAAAGGTTATTTGAAAATCAGCTCTGCCTACCATCTCCAGTGCCTCTACCAGGTAGGGAGAAGCCATCACCTTACGTGCTGGTTGCAGATGATGCCTTTCCATTGCAAGTGAACATCATGAAGCCTTTTAGTGGCCAACATGAAAAAGGGTCACCTGAGAGAATGTACAACTACAGACTTAGCCGTGCTCGTAGGGTAGTAGAGAATGCATTTGGCTTGTTGGCATCTGTTTTCCGAGTGTTTCGAAAGCCTATGTTGATTTATGTGCAACATGCTGAAGTCGTTTCA
>NC_061850.1:21869373-21871873 GCF_019202785.1 Penaeus chinensis | reverse complement strand
TTATTAACATCTTGTAATATTGTACTTATTCTACCTTATGAACATTTTCTACAAGTCACAAACAGAGTTAACTAATTTCACAAAACAGCTAAATAGCTCGGTAAGAGCTATTGTGATTTGAATGAAAATGTTGATTAAGTATATTTTCATTGCAATATACTTTATGAGAAAATTGTATAATTGATTACTTTGTATATTTGGTCTTTGCAGATTTACTAAGACAGTCTATATTAGGTTGGCAATCTACATATGTAAAATCACAGGATTGCAATACATATTTATGTCAGTTTCTGTACAACATCTATAGTGCACAACCTAATACTAAATAATGAATCATATGAATATTTTACAGCTGATAACTAACTTTCCCATCTTGACACTTCATTTCACTCAAAAGTAATAATTAAAGTTATAAATGTGTATTTCATATATAGTACTTACTCCTTTGAATCATGTCATTTTATCCATATGAGTGATCTGACATCAACCACAGCACAACTATCCATACTGTCCTTGAATACAGTACAACACTAACACTGTGCGTATGATCCACATAGGTCTAACACCATTTATCAGATATTTACCCCTTTTCTGTACTTTAGTATTGATGAACTACTTAGAATGAAGCACTGATTAAATAACAATAATCATCATGGAAATATAGCTACAAGTACTTTCACCTCTTTCCTGAACCAGTTATTTGCTATGAAAAACAATAGCAGATTCACATGCATTACACAGTGAGTAAATGAAACAAAGTATAATAATTGCAAGGGTGAATGGCTGTGTGAATTTTAATCCTTACCTAAACTGCACCCCCAAAATTAACCAAAATTTACCCAGCAGTGAGGTAATTACGGATGAAAGGGAGACACTCTAAATAAACGTGATTAACCCATAATGCACGAGAACTAGACCTCTAGCCTACCTGGAAGACCTGAGGCTGTGGTTTGTTTACCATTGCTGGAGCGCCAACTGCTGCACCAAAACACGAGCATATCAACTCTTAGAAACTTACTAATCTCCAGTCTCCGATTATAATATGATTGAAAATGTCTTGAACTAAATCATCACATCGATTACATCTACTGTTAAGCCTTACTCCGAAAAATATGACATACTAAACCAGACGGGACCTTACCAAAGGCACTTGACTTGGGCACATCATCAACTGCAGCTCTTCTTTTGGCCGCTCTAGTTACTCCTGCCCGTACTTCCTGCAATGCGCGTTTCTTACTCTTCCTTCCCATCCTTATCTAAGATACTTTCCTCTTATTTTTCTTCTTTCTTGGTATAGGGTTTTAGACTATTGTTGTCTATATCCCCTGAATCTTCTTTCCTAGGCTTCTTGTTTCTTAAATTAAGTCAGTTAATTTTGTTGTTTGTAGGAAGGAAAATCTTTGTATGTCTTAATATGTAGTACTTTATTGTAGATGGTTGTTCTGCACCTGTCATCAGGTTTATATCTTGTTTGTTTTTGTAATAATAAGAGCCTGTGCGTCTCCACGTGAGTTTTATTATTGGTTGGAACGTTCATGACGTCACGGTTGCGCCCAACCAATCAAAGGCTTTGTTATTGTCGTGTATTCGAAACCTTCCGGATCGCCGCGAAATAAATCTAGAATAACATACCAACTAGCTAATTTTCAGTAAATCGTAAAATGTGTCAACTATCATTCTGCTGTTATACGAGTAGCCCTTTTAAGAAAATTCATCATATCAACATTAAAAGCGAAAGCCCCAGTTTGAGGCTTCGTGGGATCAGTTGTCATGGCATCGAGAAGGACAAGCGGAGGCAATCTTTGCTGTCTTCCTCTTTGCCGGTCGAGGAAACATCTGGACTCTAACCTTCATTTTCACCGTTTCCCGTCAAACAGCGAATTGTAAGGGACAGACAGTTGCACTAATTAAAACGCTCTCATGGCTGTTACACACCCTTGTTCCCATCGTACTTTGGTGTATACATTACTATTTATCCATTTTCTAGAGTCCTATGGAAATCATGGATGAAAGGGAGACACTCTAAATAAACGTGATTTACCCCCAAAAAAATATATGTATATATATCGAAATGACAATTATTGCATCGGTGGCTCAAAAGAATTTTGTTGTCAGACTGTTTACCTTATTTTTGTATTTTTTTGACAGTCGATATTCTGTGGATCCTCATTTTGGTAAATTTTCAGAATACCTTTGCATAAACGTTTGCAATGTTTTTGGTATCTATGGATTCCTCTCACTCTTTAAATATACAAATATACCAAAATTATGCTGCAGAATCCCCCCTCCCCCCAGAAGCGACAGTCTTGGCCCCGACAATATAGTGAATGATTGAGATATGTTGTCATAGCACCTGCCATAGAGGCATACATTTTTTTTTTTTTTCTAGTTTATCATGAATTAAGATACCTTCAGCAATGGGATTTAAATACCCTGTAGGTTCAGGAGCAGGCATAGTTGAGGACTAGAGGGTCCCTACCATTTGGTGGTGGTGATGGTT
>NC_061850.1:21849373-21864373 GCF_019202785.1 Penaeus chinensis | reverse complement strand
AAAGAGCCGTGAAAACAAGCTATAACATATTAGTTAAATATGATTTGGTTTAGGGGTTAATTTTGTGGATCTTTTTTGCTAATCTTTAATAATGTTAGGCCAGGATATGAAACCTGAGAATCTGTAAGTCATTTTAAAGCCAGCTGTATTGTCTTGCAGGAGAGGGATGCACATGGTGAATCAGTTAAAGCTGGTAAGTTTTTGTAGCAATAAGTAAAAGCTAGACAATTATGCCAAATAAAGCTAATGTTTTAATGAGATGCCTATGTGCTAAATATCTATAGTTAATTTATTTTATTACAAAGAACTATGCATATTTTATTGTTGTCATCATAATTTTCTATGTGTAATAATTTAGTGAGAATTTCGGTAGTTTTAATGCAAATTAATTTTGTATTTACAGAACCATTAGACAGCTGGAAAGATATTGATGAATATAATGATGATAACAGACTACTGCAAGTTAAAGAAGAATTAGATGGCAAGGATGATGATCAGTTTTATAGAACTGTAAGTACATACTGTTACAAGCACATGAAGTGGAAACACTGCCTCAGTCAAGTTACATGTGCCTAAGCTGCTTCAGGCTGACAGGTTCTGTATATGAGATAGGGGAAGAGTTTGGTAGGGTAGGCATGAGTGATAATTCGGGTTTTGGCATTACAAAATTGAGAGATAGTCCCTATCAGTCTACCTCACAAGTAATCCTATTAACACTACCAATTAGGAAATGTGCCATGGAGAGAGTAAATACTTCTTCCACCAAGCAACCTAGGCATGCTCCATGCACCTTTTACTGGTTTGGGTCAAAGCCCTACCTCTTGGAGATAGTATTATCTTTCTAAATGAATTAGAGTAGTAATATAAAGTTATCTTTACAAGCATGTGTATTATAACGCACTTTTAAACAGCTGCATTGAATCAGAGTATATTAGGACCTGATATAATTAAATATGAAATACTAAATACATACATCTTACATCTTCCGAAAATGGTTCGTACAAGGCACATTATATTTAATAAAGGTTTATTAAGTATAATAATGGAAAGGGAAGTGAAACTTACTTCAGATAATTGTGATCAAGATGTGTGTTTAACACCAAGAACTTCTAAACTAGGTAGATCTTTGGTTGACCTTCCTAGTGCAAGCAAAAGGACGAAAAGGAGAAAGACTGAAAACATTAAAGAAGACTATTCTACTGATGAATTCATGTGTAACACTCAGATAAAACTTCAAAAAGATGGGAACAGTAATGCAACAACAACTACACCGATTTCCAGGAAAGTTGATAGATAGAATAGACAATCATTCAGAAATTCCATTTCTATCACATATGGCTCTTTCATTGATGATAAATACAGGTATGAGCAGAAGCCCATGAAGAGAAAAATTGCACTCTTTATCCACCATTCCATAAAGTCCTTGAGGCTAAGAAGGCATGCTATCCATCTGGCATTGCATTTAGCAGCGTGAAAGCTGATGTCCCTCTTCAGAATCTGTTAGACCACACGTCTGTTAATGCAACAAGATGCTATCAATATTTTGTCTCAATACAAGTCTGACTACCAACACTCCTCTTACGAACTGATAAGCAAGTATGGTTTTGATGGCAGTGGAAGTGAGTCCCTGTATGCAATGAATAATACACAGACAAATATGGAGAAAGCAGATATGTTTGCAACCTTTATTTGCCCTGTTAAATTAGCATCAAAGGACACAAGATTATCTGGCAAAATCCTGCTCCCTCATCTCAAATCTATTGCCTGTAGACTGAAATCTATAAAAGAAAACCTTAATGTCATCAGATCAGAATATGATTCAATTGAAAGAGAAATTGAGGATTTACATCCTTATATCGAGGGCAATGTCATAGTTCGTTATAAATTAGGTATACATTAAAAAAAATGGCTCCCAGTAATCAAGATCATAATATTTTCCTTTAAATGCCATCTATATGTATTAAACAATTTTATGAGAAAGATGCATTGATATAGTTATGGAAAATTATAGAACTAACGGTTTATTGAGAAAATTGTCATTTTTATAGATAAGGATAAGTCCGATATGCGAAGCTGAGCTTCGCCCGGGCTATGCCAATGAGGGAAGCCCGGCCTGTGTCGACTAATGCCGACTCGCTAACGTGTGTCAGCTGGTGCTGACTCGTCTTAGTCCTTACCCGCCGTGGTGCCCAGTCACAGCAGTAACCTCCAGGCGACAATTGCAACTTCTCGTGCCTGGGCGGGGCGCGAACCGCCGACCCCTCGGATGAGAGGCCGACACGTTACCACTGTACTAGCCCGGAGACTATATAATAGAGAACGTTAAGTAAATGCAATACACTTAAAGATACGAGCTTAAAGATACTGCTTCCATTGTTGTTTAACATACGATCATGTAAAATATTGCCACCTTCCCGAAAGCAGACATAAATTGCCAATAGTAAATGTTATTGAGAACAAATCCCCCAAAGTCCCCCACAAATTTCAACAACCCTAATTCTAAAAGTCTTGAACTAATTTTGATACTTTCTTACATAATACCAGCCAGTTCATATCCCTTGAAGTGGCCATTCAACCTCCACAAAACACCTGATTATTTGACGTACTGTTGGCTATGCATGCTAGGAAGAGTGGAATAATTTGCTGGAAATGATGATGGTAATAGTGTGTAGATTATCCCAACTGATACTAATTGAAAATAGCACAAACAGATAAAAGTCGAAAAGAATCTCTCCCGGCAGCAATTTTGAAATAGTTACCCCTATCACATATAGAAAACTTTGTTTTACGGGGAAACAATTATGTTCTGTCGTTTTCCTTTTATTGTAGATGGCGGGTCTGTCTAGGAAATCAGTCATTGACAGATGTATTTCCTCTAAACTAGAACCCTCATTTGATAATGTATTATCCATGTTTAAAGCAGCAGGAAAACTATGAACATTGGACATTACAGCTTTCAAATGTGATTTTTATAAACGATGGAAGAAAGCTAAATCTTTTAAAAGCAGGTTTGAAAATAATAACAATTTTTGGCTAAGTAAAGATCTAAAGACACGGAAAGAATACCAAGAACAGGAAGTAGGGATTTCACTGAGAGCAAAGTGACAGAACAAAAAGACCGAAAACTGAAATAAATATGAAGAGTCAAGGTCTCGCCACACAGATGAACTTACGCGAGTCGGGGAAATTCCATGCTGCTAACCTGTGCTAAGAAGCAACCTTAAAGTCACCAACAAAGCCAGTTAACATGTTAAATCAAATGAGAGTTCACGCTGACACCACACGAAGCACTCACCGTACTTCTAAACACAAAATTGACCAAGAGTACTTATAATTATCAGTGAAGAGTAGACAGAGATAATCACTGCAAATTGTGCTCTTTAGCATGAGTGTAGAAGAAGCAAAGAAGCAGTGTTATCCTTCTGCCGTTACTGTGACTGAATTGAACCTCCTAGATCACACCACCTTACGTCTGCTTCCCAAAGACAAGCAGTTGATATATTGAAGGGAACCCGAGCTAAGAGGCCTTTGGCATTAGAGATGTTTTTTTAAGCATGGCGGCGGAAACCTCTCGCTCTGTGCCATGAAGGTAAATGAAGCAAGTCCAGATGTGGGCGAAACTCAAATGCTTGCCTCGTTCATATGTCCCGTGATGGTTATTTGTAAAGAGACAATGCCGTGGTATGGCAAAACCCAGCGCCATCTCCTGTTTACTGTCGCTCCTTTTCGCATAAAATTCACGAAGGAAGCAAAAGAGCTCATAAGACCAGAACATAATTCTATCGAGAGTGAAATCCAAGCCCTAAGACCTACTATTGAGGGAGATATGATAGTACATTACATAATGATTCCTAAAATAGTAGATAGCAAAGTTAGCCAAGCCCTTGTAAATACGCCATCATCATCGACTTGTTTCCTGTGTCAACCTTTTACAAAACCGTCTCAAATTATTAAGATAAATGAAATGATGTGTCGTGGGAGTATCTCAAATACAACATATCACCTCTTCACCTATTAATAGATACGATGGAATGTGTATTACATAGCCTATAAATTGATGCTAAAAATGTTGAGTGTCAAAAGAAAGGAGAATAAATCCACCGTGGTCAAGGAAAAGGAGCGCTTTCAGGCCGCATTCAAAAGATAATCCCCCCCCCCCAATCCCTTGCCCGTTGTTGTCGTGGGGGGGCTTAGGAGGCGGAGACTGGGACCCAATGCTGGGGAACTCCCCAACCTTGGGACTCAGCCCTTGACTCAACAAATTTTGCATGGTCTTTTTTTTTTCCCCTCCTACTTTTTCCTTTCTGTCCCTTCACCAACCCCTTCTACTATCCACTTCCTAAGGTGTGAGAGTCGTGCTGAAAGGATGAAAGGCTGACTTTGTGCCAGTCCTGAACGGCCTGAGGGAGCCATGGGCACGGTATTCCCCTGCTTGTCTAGCCCTTACCCCTCAAGCGACCCTGAGGGGTGGACCGTTTCTCTCCCCAACATACTCCAGGCTTATCATGGCCAACAAGGAATAACCATTTACCATTAACCATTACCATTATTAGAGGCAATGAGGCTTGCCTCTTCATCAAATAGCTCCACCAATTCAAACTCGCCCGATTCCCTGACCCCAGGCTCTCCTTTGACCACGGCTCTTAACACTACAACTAATACCCCCTCCTCAAGGCCGACTAGTACAGTATCCACCCAAACAACACCCCAGGAGACATTTCTACTCCCAACATGCTCAACTTCAACAACTATACCCCCACAAATTTCTTCATCAACTACCCCATCCTCCCTTATTACTACCTTACAACCTTACCACCTCCCCGTAACACTACCTCCCTCAATACTACTCCCTCTTCCACATGCCCCCGTCTTTCTACTACCCCCATCTCTACAAAATTCTTAAATAATCTATAGACCAGCCAAATGGGACCGATTTTTCGTGATCCCTCCCACAACTTCTCACACTTTCTGCTTTGACAACCTGTTTTCATTCCTCAAATGCATATACATCCTTCACTTGATCTAACCCCTATACATTACCTTACCCAACCTTAACCCATTTACTAACTCAACCACCCTTCACTACCATTTACTATAGTGCTACATGACCTTAGATGTCTAGCACATTTATTTTGCTTTTAACCATTAACCATTAACCATTCAAAAGATAATTGGGGATTAATGTTGATTTTACATCCCAAGGCAGTGAGAACACAAACAGTGGAAATGCAGCGCGAAGATTATTTTCTGAACCCGTGAAATGTTCAGCAAAAACAAGTGTAGGTGAAGAACCGATCAGGCGTTTTTTTTTTTTTTTTATGTTTTGCTGTTTACACTAGCCAAAGCATATGAAGCATATGCTGAAGAGACAGCAAAACTATATAGAGACCTATATAACTGGTACTGCATGCCGGTTTCAGTACACATGATGCTCACGCATGGCTTGCATGTTATTGAGGCATTATGTATATCTGTAGGACACGCTCCAGAAAAGGGCATAGAAGTTTGGCATAGAGAGATGCGCAGTGCCATACTATATCACTCCAGCAAGTCATCGAGGATTCGAGTATACATGTATTGTATTCATTGGTTACTTGCAACATCCGTTCCAATGGTAACTGCATAACCTAAGCCCAAGTCCCTGAAAATATATAGTTAATTTGTCCCCGGATATTAGGTCGCTGCTGGAGAAGCCACACGTTAAGGAGTGCAGTCAGACGAGCACTTTTTCAGATGATGACGATGAGGAGGAGGAAGAGGACGATGATTTCATGTAATCTCTATCAAGTTTAGTTCTTCAGTCTCGCAATGTCGCTGTGGTGTAATATGATGTATACGTATTTCACTGTCAATGTCAATATTATATACATTATTATGTAATAATGTAAGCAAGGTTATTATAAATATAACGTTTGGCAAAGGACAGAGACAAATTTTTGGTAATATTTGCAGCATTACTTTAGAAAAAAGAAAGAATGCTTTGTTTAAGCGCTATACAAATGCTAAATTAACAAAAGATGTAGCGAGCTGTACCGCGCTGATGCAACACTATGCAAATAAGAAAATTCGTTCCGATCGACACCTTTAGTTCGTGTCGGTGTGAGCCCTTATTTTTGTTCGTGAGTTAATGACTAAAGTTTAGGCATTATTGTCATTACTCGTTTATTAATAACGTTCTTCTCATTCTCATGGAAGTTCCTTGCATGTCCTGGGCATATCCTCATGGAAGTTCCTGTATGTTCTGGGTATATCATCTTAGCCGATCGTATGATATTTTGATAGAGGTAATTGTGTGCCCATCACATTTTTGCAGAGTATACGCTGCTGCTCCATTCCTTTCTCACCCTTTCTCTTTCTTTGTATCTTCCTCTCTCTCCCTTCCTCTGTCTTTTATCTCCCCCCTTCCCTTTCTCTCTCTCTCCCTCTCTCCCGTCCTCTCCCTCCCTTCCTCTCTCACTCTCTACCGTCCTCTCCCTTCACCCTGCTCTCTCTTCTATCTCCCTCCATTCTTCTCTTTCCCTCTCCCTTTCTCCCTTCCTTCCTTCCTCTCTTTCCTTTTCTCTCTAGGGTGAGCACTCAGCATATGCATTCAGATTTTTAAGATGGCGTCTGGCGTGATGACCCAAGTGGCATGTGCCGAGTTGACCTGTGTCCCGGACTGAGAGAACCCAGGCAGATAGCGATTCTCCTGGGCAGGTCCCCACCACGCCATCGCTTAAGGCTGGTCATTGTTCTATTCATAGTTTGTCAGTGTGTTATACTCTTAACCAATAATGATTAAGCTCTCCGTTCAATTTTATCATTGCTTCTAATAATCTAGTACTGGTGTTTTACAATAACAAAGTAGAGCATCTTACACTCCCTTTATCTCCCTCCATTCCTCTTTCTACCTCCTTCCTTTCCTCTCTTTCATTCCCTTCCTTCTTCTTTCTCCCACCCTTTCCTTGTCTCCCTCTCCCTCTCTAGTCCGGTTGCCAAATCCATTTTTTTGGCTGAACCCGGAAATTTTATGCAAAGTTTTTTTTTTTTTTTTTGATTGATTTTGGTAGCCTAGGATCTACTCTTTCAGGATCTGCCGGGTGCACTCCGCGCACCCTTGAGCGTTTTGAGAAATTCAAGATGGCGCCCAAGATGGCTGCCGTTTTAGATAATTCCTTATAACTCAGGTAGTATTTGACCTAGGATGATAATTTTGGTGTCTAACCGTATGTTTTGAGGGGCAAGGAATCCATTGAAACCATTTATTTGACTAGTTGGGGATTGCATCATATGGAAATGCAATATGGCTGCCATATTACAAATTTCAAACAAAAACAAACAAATTCACTTGTATTTGACCTAGGATGACTGAAGCCACTGTTAAATCAGCGACTAATATTATTATAGAAATTACTTTAATAATTTAAAAAAAAATAACATTGTTTCGCTAATTTTGGTGTCTGTGTAAGGTAACAGTAACGCAGTACTGCTACGTTAACCTTGACACGGGACAATTCCAGGTCACTGTCCCTTGGAGACCTGATCTGCACCTCCCTTACTGCATGATTTACCTGATACGAGCACCACCTGGCCACCCACGCATCGTACACCGGGCATGTATGTGGTAGCGGCCAAAGTGGGGTGAGCGGGGGAGTCCAGGTCACGGCACTCGCATACGAGAAAAACACAAGTGGTTAATATTGATGTATAAATCAACCAGACTTAAACTGTAATTTATCTGTATTCACACATAACTAATTATCAGTAATGCAAGAGTACTTCATATCCACAGTACTTTATACTGAACTTTTCATCATTAATTAACCAAGGTAAATGAGGAAGGCCAATGCGCTGCTTGCTTGTTTATTTTTGCCATAGAGCCTAGCTACATGTTCACCACCCTTGCACCAGTCGCTAAAAATCCAAACATATACAGTGGTGAATTCCCGGTAAAATACATAATACTAACCAGTGACCTTTGTTAGAAATCGCAGCGGGTTCCAAGCAGTAAGGAGGCGAGAACAGATCTGCCGGTACTCCCAAAGTACCTGGGGGGTATCTACGCCCCCTAGCCAGGGTATTGGCTAAAATGCTCGACGACATGGATGCCCGTGAGTGGTTGCCTTGTCACGGATTATGACGTCACTAATGACGACAGACCACTGGTATGACGTCACTAGCAGACGCCATCACCAATACACCTAGATTTACGTGACACTATCCTCCTGGTGAGATAGTGTCCTCACACAAATTACTGGGCAGGTGAATGGTGAACGTAATTGCGTGTACGTAGCTAAGACTACGTACGTGCGCGTACAATATTTACGGGGGGCACCCCGCATTTCCACCTCGTTGGATGAAATACAAAAATATATAAAAGGACAGTAAAACTCTTCTCGGACTCCTCGTACCAAATGGGGGGGGGGGGGGTTACCGTGGTAGGACAAGAAGTGGGCGAATCGTCCCACTACATCTGACCATGTTGCTTCTTTACTTACAGAAACTGATGGCTTCTAAGGGAAAAATGGCAGAATTGGCGGAGAGAAAATGCGTTTTTAATTGGAAATTCAGCTGTGACAACAAATCAGAAAGACTTATTGAGGCAGGCTATGCCAGAATTCAGAACATTATGAGATGTAGCGGGATCTACAATGACGATTTACACATTTCACTGCAGAAAAAGCTTGAGAATAATGCTAACTTAACCATTGACTGCCACAAAAGCTGTGTTTCTAGTTACACATCCACTCATCACGTTAAAGTGTTCAAAAAGCGAAAACATTCTCAAGAATCATCATCCTATATTCCACCAAAGAGAAGGCGACAATCGTCGGCTTGTGGAATGTTTGATCTCCTTCAGGACTGTTTGTTTTGTGGAGAAAATGTGAACTAAAAAAAGACAGTAAGAATCCATCACGTTGGAGAGCTGCCTATAAATTCAGACAAATACTCAGTCCAGATAGAAAGACGACCCTGAAGGAATCAATCTTAGAGATATGTCATAGCGAGTCTGCCGTGGTGTCTGCAAGTATGCTGGTGGAAGACCAAATCAACTTAGTTCGAGAGCGCCCTGCTATTTATGATCCCAGTGACCCCAACCACTGGGATCGTGATGTCATTGCTTCCCTATGGAAGGAGGTTGCTGCTGCATTGTCGTGTACAGGTAAGACAACTGTTTAATTAATTTTGATCCATTTATTAGGCTATGAATTATACATTTATTGTATTCAGGTAAGACAACAGTTTTATTAATTTTGAACCATTTAATAAGGTTATGAACTAAATGTATACATACGGTTCATGTTACAGGTAAGACAACAATTTTATTCATATTAGGCTATGAACTATATATTTGTCTAATTCACTATGAACTACACATTACGATGGATCGCTCGGTCTTGCCACTCAAGAGCTCCACCTGGGGAAATGAAATATTCCTTCAAGCTGTCGCGAACTGCCATAGCCTCTGCTGTAGCCCTATTGCTTCTTGTTGCAGTCAGGCTTGAGTTTGAAGAATGGGAATGTGTTGCATCATGAACAGCATCACTTGGAAAGTAGTTGAAACTGTTTTCATGTTGGATGAAATTATGGAGTACACAAATGCTTTTCACCACTGCTTCAGATACTTCAACACTTGTCTCCATTAACGTCTGAAGTATACCAAATTTTTTAGCTAAAATTCCAAAGGCACGCTCTACTGTTATTCTAGCCTGGCTGATCCGATAGTTATATACTTTTTTAGGGTAGTCCAAGTCTTTTCTAGGATATGGCCTCATAATGTTAGGCTTCAGAGGAAAAGCTTCATCTCCCACAAGAAAGAAGGGTGTTTTGGTTACAGTATTTGGTATTTCACGTGATGGTGGAATGCCTAAACTACCACAGAGAAATGACCTACCCATGTTTGATTCAGTGAAAACTGAACTGTCACTGTTTCGTCCATATTGCCCTACATCAATCAGTGTGAAACAACAATTGGCATCAACAATAGCTAGCAGAACAATTGAATGGTATCCTTTATAATTGTAAAAAAGTGATCCTGCTTTAGCTGGGCATTTCAGGCGACAGTGTTTGCCATCAATACTCCCAATACAGTTAGGAATATTCCATTTTTCAAAAAACGTTCTGGCTATTTCTTCCCACTGGTGTTCATCAGGTACAGGCAAATGCTGTGGTTGTAGTGTTTCCCATATGGCTTTGCTGGTTTCCTTGACTATCTTGTGTACTGTGGCCTTGCCGACACGAAACTGGTAACCAAGGGAAGTAAAAGATTCTCCAGTAACCACATGCCTAAAAAGAAATATAGTAACAAGAGTTAAGGTACAATAAATAACCGTTCAGTAGTGACATTCATTACTTACCATATAATATAATCCTGTCGTTTTTAAGGTACTTAGATCTATCTATCTATCTATCTATCTATATATCTATATATATATCTATATCTATATATATATATTATTTATTAATTAATTTATTTATTTATTTTATTTAACTCTTTTACAGAACCCGAATGTAAGGACAAATGGCGCCACCTAAGAAGCAATTTTATGAGGGAAAGAAGAAAGAATAGTGAAAAACCATCTGGATCAGGTAATACACAGGCAAGGAGGTGGGTGTACTACGATGCCATGCAATTTCTGATCCCTTATGTGACGCCACGACCAACATCTTCAAACGTCCCTCAACCTCCTGATGAAGACACCTGTCATGAAACGGAAGATGCAGATCAAGATTCTTCACTTTCTGCTGTCATCGAAGCATCAGAAAATGCATCTCCTCAAGAGGCTGCCAGTAACGTCGAAACTTGACTTGTGAGGATCGCAGCAATGGCAAGCCTATTCTTCCCAAATCAAAGAAGCCTTGTATCGCAAAAAAACATAGCAAGGCCAGTGCAGATGAGATGGATTTGGTTTTCTTAGACGAACTAAAACAACTGAGAGGACAAGCGTCGTCACAAAATGATAATGACAGAGATCGCCAGTTTTTGTTAAGCCTGCTGCCTATGATGAAACAACTGGCGCCAATTGACAACATGGACATAAGAATTGAAATATATGAAGCCTTTCGTAGGAAGATGTTCAAGCCCGCACCCTCTGTCCAGTATGGGTACTGGACTGAACATAATCAATCACATACACCAACACCGTCACCAGGTACATCCCATGCAAGTGACAACAACGTGCAGAATAATGACCAGTTTTTTAACCTCTGAGAAGTAATTTAGATGATCATGTTTCACTCACCATCAGGAATGCATTACTGCCATCAGCTCACTAATTTACTATTGCCGTACGTGTAATGATTTTTGTAATGTTCAATAAAAATACCTCTTACCTTAAAAAAATGGCCATTCTTTCTTCCGTTCCTATTGCACGCCTGTAGTTAGTGTTGATTTTCCTAATGGAAGGTCCAACCAACTCCACCAGCTTCTTGAAGTTTTCATTTGTCATCCTAAAAAAGTTGTAAAATTTTTCTGGATGGTTTACCAGGTCTGGGAATAAATGAGTGAAGCTACCGAAATCTGGCCTCCTGGTGTTCAGATGATGCATCCAGATTCGAGTTTTATTTTTACGTCTGCGACGACGAAGCCAGAGCAATGCAGTTACTACAGCAAGAGAATATGCGTCCATTCTCCCTGAAATCAAATGGGTCACTGTGTAGTGACTTGACTCGGGTTGACGCATTCGGTGTAAACGGAGATACGTCGAAATGAATCGCTTCAAATGACTTGATGCGACTCGACTCGACGCGACTCGCTCGGTGTAAACGCAGCGTAATAGATGAGGATGATGATGATATTGATGTGATCTTGAATAGAATTGCGAAAAAGGTTAGAAGTGAAGTCAAAAGCATTAACTTGGATAAAAAACCATTACTCAACAACAATGAATAAGGACATTGCAATGAACGAAGTAAGTGAAACATTGATGACATTACTAGGACTTGTATCCGCAAAACTAGATAGGACTTTCCCAGCCATAATGATGGGATCAATCTTGACCGGGGCTGTCAAGAACAACTCAACGGCACTGCAGATAGCACTAGGTTCGAAATTGGGTAGATCAAAAAATATTTAGCGGGAATGTTAAAAGGGCCCATCACCAAGCCATTGTGTGGCGTTCACTGGAAGACAGCAATCCGCCTGAACTTGATGCAGAAATGTACGGATGGGTGAAAGACTCGAAACTGAAAACGCTACAGCCGGTTCTCCTTCCCGCAAATGTTGAACTCGCTCCAGAAACTGTCATGCGTATGATCAGATGTGGATGCAAGAGTGAAAACCCCTGCAGAACGTTTTCTTGCAGCTGCAAGAAGGATGGTTTGAAGTGTACAATATTCTGCGCTTGTTATGATGCAGGTTGCAGCCAGACTCTTACTTGGCATTTTAATTCAATGGATCTATGTCACCGATTCTTGTGTTATAATTCATATGCAACTGTTTTAATTACCTTCAATAGATTCGTTGTCCACGAAACATATGGGTAGACAACAAAATTATCATTCCAGGTCAAGTGAATTTATTTGAATGAAAGGGAATACAAGTTAATTTGTTTGTTTTTGTTTGAAATTTGTATTATGGCAGCCATATTGTATTTCCATATGATTCAATCCCAAACTAGTCAAATCAGTGGTTTCAATGGATTCCTTGCCCCTCAAAACATACGGTTAGACACCAAAATTATCATCCTAGGTCAAATACTACCTGAGTTATAAGGAATTATCTAAAACGGCAGCCATCTTGGGCGCCATCTTGAATTTCTCAAACGCTCAAGGGTGCGCGGAGTGCACCCGGCAGATCCTGAAAGAAAAGATCCTAGGCTACCAAAATCAATCATAAAAAAAAAAACTTTGCATAAAATTTCCAGGTTCAGTCATACTTCTGCCGGACTACTCCCTACCTTCCTAACAGCTTCCTTTCTTCTCCCTCCCATCCTTTCTCACTTTACCCTCTTCTCTTCCTCCTCTTTTCAATGTTTTTTTTCTATTTTATTATCATTAATTTTACAATTCTCCCGCTTGTTAGTAGCACTAGTAGAATGCATACACAACCATGCAGAATGACTCGTTTTCTATTCCAACAAAAACAGAAACAGTACGTACTACCATAGTGGGTCAAGGTCAGATAGACTGTTAGCGTACATCATTGTTTACTATGCGGAGAACGTCTATTGATGCTTGAATTGCTCATAGTGATAAAATGACGAAACTTGAGTCAATGTCTGGCATGAAGAATGCTACAGTTTCCCTGTATGATTAACATTTTTATTATAGAGCCCAAAGTTATGGTGTCTATAAATTCCTGGAAACTTTAGCACAGGAGAAGGTTGATAATGGATAGTGGAAAACGACCTTCACGAGCATCGGAATCATTTATTCGAATAAATTCTTGGAGCAATAATATCAGACTGATGAAGAAAAAGCAAAGATCTGCAAAAATTGCAACTTAAAAAAAGAATAGACCCTTTTTTTTTTTTATATATATATAAGAATAACCGTGATTGCCTTGATAAGGAATTGAAGGTGACTGGATGCTAAAGGATTTTACGGCGGTAGTAGTAAAGGAAAGGAAAGCTAGTACTTTAAAGTGGGACAGATACACCGTAGACTTTATCCAAAAAATAAGGAATGACTTTTCTGCAGGAATTTACATTTGTAGCCCAGGTGAAGTTTACAAGAGAAAAGGTTATAAGGGTTGATTAAACTTTATGCAAGGAGGAATATTGGATTAGTCCTACGATTTTGAAAGAAATGTAAATAATGTTAATGACAATCGAGAGAGAGAAACTAGCCACATATAGCTCTTTCCATCATGCTAATTACAAATATTTGCAAAAGTAGATTTTGTCAAATGAAATATGAACTTCCACTTCAATATTTGCTTAATCACACCACCGGCGACTTTTATTACAACTAGAAGTCATTCAAAAGCTTGGCCAACAGTATTTTAGGTATATATTTCGTTGCAGCAACTCCAGAACCAAAGGACATACCTTGATGATGGCCATGACCGAATTGATTATTTCAACCTCTTTTGCACAGAAGATATTCTTGGCACCACTGTAGAAGAGACTAAAAAGTACAGTGCCCAGTACAGAGCAGGTCACTGGGATTACCTGTCCAAACATCCGGGATCTCGCACTCGCCTCTGGAGAAAAGAAGGCCTCGCAACCCGTCCGGAAATCTGCGCTTTTCTCTATGGGAATTGTAAGAGAGTCAACATTGCGCCGAGACTCCTTGGTTTTCTAAGCACTCCGACAGAAACAGATTTCAAAATTTACTCATGTTTCAGCATTTCAGTCACAACTCAAAGGTTGACCAAATTAACAAGCCATACTGAATTCAACCAATTATTCCAGAAACATTTTCAACCTGGTCAGAATATTTCAGTCAACGAAAGCATATTTGGCTTTAAAGACAAAACACCACACTTATAGCAACGTGTGCTAAATAAGCCTCATTCCAGGTTTGGCATGAAATTATGGCGTCAGTGACAGTTCTAGTGGATACACCTGCACTTTTTAAATATATAAAGAAAAGCCCCACCTATTCATAAGACCACTGACTCATGCTGAACTAGTCAATCAATGTTATCATCTAGGATTAGACAGTTTCCATCACCACATCTCTTTCTGGACTTCTTACACCTAAATACACAACCCCAGGAACCGTAGGGTCAAACAGAAGAGGCCTACCAAAAGACCCAGTTCAGAACCTAGGAGTTGCTGAGTGGCGGCAAAGACCCCTTTTGTGTGTAAAATTCAAAGATGGGAGACACCAGTCCAGTTTACTTTCAACGAAATGTGCAGCCGGGCAGACCCGTTTCAACGGCCTTAACCCTTTCGCTGCGGGTGTCACAGCGTCTGTGACGGAGCTTTCCGTACACCTCGTGCTGCTGTCACAGCGTATGTGACATAACATGTTCTGCCTATTAATCGGTCATATTTCCCATATTCAGAACTTAATGTCTATTTGCACATCTTAAGTGTAAAACATTCGATATATATTTGTATTTTTCAGGTA
>NC_061850.1:21824373-21841873 GCF_019202785.1 Penaeus chinensis | reverse complement strand
AGTTGTTTCATTTCCCTTTTTTTCTCTCTCTTTTTCCTCTTATTAATTCGCTTACTTCCCTTTCCCAACCTTACAGCCTAAACCCTTATTCTGGTATTGCATTCACACCATATTGATACATACTATTATTACTACAGTGCATAGAATATACATATGACAATGCACTCTCTCTCTCTCTCTCTATCTATCTCTCTCTCTATCTCTATCTCTCTCTCTCTCTCTTTCTCTCTCTCTGGAGGATCTTCCAGAACTGCAAGGTATTCCGGAGTACCGAGTTCAGTAGTACTGCCTATAGACTGGTTGTAGCTACCTTCCGAGCCCACTTCAAAACTGCCCGTCTGTCCAGTGATCATCCTGGGGTGTTTCATGAATCCTCTGCAGCGTTGCAGCCATCTGCTGCCTGTCGGGAAACACTTGCGGGGGAGGCCACGCCGAAACCCTCGCGCTCCAGCCTGAATTAGGGATTTTGTCTCTACCTTTTTTGTTATATTGTACCGTGCGACAACACTCAGAATTAACCCCAACTCTTTATCGTAGAAGAGGTTGTTCAGAAGCGAGGGAGATTCAGTAAAACTTCCTCTTCCCCTACACTGGAACCTCCAACAGCTACAAACTCCAAAACACTAGTTAACTAGAATTGATTGGAAAAACTGGAATAGAATCCGCTATAGATCTTATATTCTGATCGCCGTCTCTAAGCCATTTACAAACAAAAACAGGACTTCACAGTGTTGTCTGTCCAAAATTATAAGAGACAATACATACAAAGATAATCATTGAAGGAGAAAAAATGGCACTAAACGAAAGAATGGCTGTGCAATCAAAAAGACCTATACAGTATAGAATCTGAAAACGCAACGTCCCTTTAGAAAATCAGTTCATAAAAAAAATGATGCACCAAAATATTTTCAGTTAGAAACGCGTCGATTACAAAAACAAACCAAGAAGTCGTGGTGGAACAAAGAATGTACTGACACCATAAAAGAGCTTTACAGCAACACGTACCTTTGGTTTTCTACACTTCTTACTACTTCCCCGATCTCCCAACCTATTGGACATCCTCTCGGAATCCCCTGCCTTTTCTTTTAACAACTTCTTCCTCCGTTTGATCTAATTGCCCAACGCCCTTAACTCCTTCCCATTCTAACAACTTTTACCTTATGCTATACCCATCACCTCCCACTCTTCTATCCTTTTCACTACCTTCATACCCTATAATACTGTTTAACCTGTAAATCTCCTTAATTATTAACTCATTAATTCAAACCCTTTTCGCCACTGTACTTTACCATAGTGCAATATGGCCTTGATATCTAGCACCATTAACGTCATTAAAGAGAAAATTAAAGCCTTTAATCAAGGGAGAAAAAACCTTCACAAGAAAACCAAGTAGAATCTGAAAGATTATTAGCAAAAGTTAGGTTTATAATTGCATAACAAAAATGGAATCTTGGGGAAAGTTCTGCGCCACATTGAGTTTGTTTTAAAAACCGAGAAAGATATGGAATTCCTTTAAGAATTTATCAGGAAGGACAACCTTAATGGAATATTCAATAATAGAAAAAAGGATTTGCCATTAACTAATATTACACACAAACTAGATTTATTTCAAGAATTTATGAAAATGTATGTAAAAAGATTTAAAAAAAAGACTATTCTATCTACAAAATACAAATTAAATTAATAAAGAAATAAAGAATGCCCAGATGAAATTCCGTATGAATTTTATAAGAACGTCACAAACAATATATTAGAATCAATATATATAAATCTAAACCGACAATGGATCAGGAGTGAATATCTATTTAAGAAAAAAAAAAAAAAAAAAAAAAAAAAAGACGTAATACTAAATCATATAATAAAACCGGAAAAAAAATCAGAAGCAAACTCATACAGATTTATTAATAGAATTTCCTGCATTGAGGAGATATTCGAAAACATAGTAGCAAAAAGGTTAACATGGTTACAATATAGGTTAGAGATTTAATTGACGTACTATACACAATAGATAACTATATAAATAAACCGTTCATAGAAAAAACATATTATCTTGAGAGCATATATTGATTTAGAAAAAAGCCTTTGATATGGCAAATCATGAAACTGTTAATAAAAATATTAAAATTAGAAATAACAGAAATACCTCTAATATGGCTAAATAATTTACTAGAAAGAACATTCCAAATTAATTTTTTAAACCAAATATCAGAAAAAGAAGAAATATAGTGGCGTGCCTCAATACTATTCCATATGTTATTAAATAATCTAGAATTATCAGATGTAGAAAATAATAATCTACGCAGATGTCATAACCCTAGCAACACGTAATAAAAACTTATCATAGACCTTCAATAAAATATAAATAAAAGGGCGAAAGCTAATAGAAAGGGCAAATAATTGGGATTTGAAAACAAACATTACAAAAAGCAAAATAATGTGTCTTTCAAATAAAAGAATTTGTATACATACAAACGACAAAAATCTTAAATAAACCAAACACAATGTCTAAAAGTATAAAATAACATATCTCTCAATAAGCTACTGAGACGTGAACATGTTGAAATCTAGATATAACTTAGAATGTAATACCAAATACGTCTCCAATACCCCCATGGTGCGAATACCTTAACAAACTTTATGGGTAATATAACAAAAAATACTCCTCATGTCGTTCAAAAAACTTTAATAGAATTTTCACCGACGGCTCCAAGATAAAAGAACCAGACTCGATCTCAATTGTAATTTTTATGCAGAATAAAATCATAACTATATCAAAATTGCAGTCAGAAATAGAAGCCACTCATGCAGAATTCTATACCATAAAACACGGTTCTAATACAAAACCCCAAACCAAATACAAACAAATTGCAAATGAAATACAAAAAGCAGTGTTTCAGTGGATTCCATCCTTGCTGATTTAGCTGCAAATAAAGTCCATTAAACAATGAATCCAATGTTTATACCACAAGACCGAAATTGTAAATAAAAAAATAACAAAAATAATAATAAAAAACTCTGAGCAAAGGGAAATAAATTGAAATAGTACCTTGAATATAAAATATTATTCTCCCCCCCCCCCAAAAAAAAAAAAAAAAAAATAATAATAAATAAAATAAAAACATGGACCAGAAACAAATACATAAATCTAGACACATGCATTCATAAGATGCATGGCCAAATACTCGAGACTAAAACATCTACACAAAATAAAAATGGAAAACGACCAATTCTGCAGATGGTACAAGAATCAAGAGGAAACCACTGAACACATGATACTACACTGTCCAAGATTCAATTCACACCGAATAAAACTGAAATTTATATTTAGACAAGTTAATATACAAGATATTAATATAAAACTTTTGATTAGAGATGCAGATAAACCATCAATAATAAAGAAATACATATTGAGACATGTACATATTTATTTTCCAAGAATTAGCTAAATTAACTGACATAATTTAAGAAACAAAAGCTCAAAAGAAGAGTATCCAGGGGACATAGACAGTAGTAGAAAACCCAAAAGCAAGGAAGAATGCGTTTATCAGAAAGTAATTATGATGGAGTCAGCTGATGGGAATGGTCAGGGAGAGTCTCTAAGTGGTAATGAATTCCCTTTATTGTTATCGCTGTCATAGCATAACTGCTGTGGAAAATTAACGTTGAAATACACAAGTATGTGTTCTTAGATGGCCCAGGTCTTTGGTAGCAACAGTTTTAATTGGGTTGGATTAACTGTGGTCTTCTGTTCATTTTTATTAATTTTATCCATGAATCTTTCAATAGCAGTGACAGCAGCCACCATTATATTGGACTTGCAAAAGGATTCCACAAGAGCCAGCAAAAGTCAGCTAATTGGTGCCATGAGATAGGCACAGCTTAAAGCAGTCACTAACCTCTGCACGCTTGGTGTTTCTGGCGGAGGTCTACAATTATTAAAAGATATCGGGTGTAAATTGGATTTGATGCTCTTAGGTGTAACTTCTTTTCATACATGAGTATCTACCTGGGACATGATTAATAAATCTTAACGTTATCTCTGACCACCTATCAGAAATATCTAACCTAATTCTCTCCACAAATCTTGATGTCATTTTATGGGGATTACTCCATTCCCGTCTTCTTACAAATCATCAGCATAAACGTCCTATTAAACAATTGGGTAATCTGTCAAACACAATGAATCAGGTGAGAAGACTTCCGATTTACATTTTCAGATAAAATAAAGTGTGGTTTATATTTTACCTTCACAAAATAATTTTTTACCCTTTGTGTAAATTTAACGGAAACTCACTTATATCTCTTTACAAACACAGTTCTTTTCTACAGAATTGATTTGAGATTAAACTTTATCGATGTTTGGCTAAAGTTGCCAGTTATACCAGTTTCCCATTGCTCTATAAAAAAAAAAAAAAAAAAAAAAAAAGTTAAACCACATATTTCAAGCAAAAATGTTGGCTTTGGCAACATTTGGCAAAGCATTGTAATGTTTCCAAACTTTTAAACATAACTTTAATGGCTTATATTAGTTGTCAATGAAAGTATTTGCGAAACACCACAAGCCAAGCACAGGCTTCGGTAAAGAAAAGCGCATTCCATTCACAGAATATTGGATACTATGCATGTATTATCAGGGGGAAAAAACGCAGTCCTCGCACTATAGGGGTGTACATATTAACATTTTATGAAAAATTTAGCTTGTATTTACAATTTGGCTACAGCGGGATTAGGAGATGAAGCCCCCTACCAAGAAAGTATATGGTTAGAGCATATATTGTATCTCTCTCTCTCTCTCTCTCTCTCTCTCTCTCTCTCTCTCTCTCTCTCTCTCTATATATATATATATATATATATATATATATATATATATATGTATATATATATAACTACAATAAGGGCTTATGTATTTTTTCGAGTTTCAGTATGTTTTACCCCGCATATCGGTACTATTATAAGATTGCAGACTGCATTTGCGAGGGGAAAAAATGTCTTCTGATTCCTTTTCATTAAACATGGAAGAAATTTGATGGTATGCATATTGTTTGTGAAAAAAAAAAAACGATTGTCAGGCACGTGTATGTTTATGTGTGTGTGTGTGTGTGTGTGTGTGTGTGTGTGTGTGTGTGTGTGTGTGTGTGTGTGTGTGTGTGTGTGTGTGTGTAAATTCGTTGAAAATATTTGGATTTTACATATGCTTTCAAAGAATAGAACATAATTGTTATTCATGTCACATATTGCTTTGTACATTTTATTTCCTTATTATAAAGATATAACTTACAGCACAAGGAAATATAGAATCGAAGACACATACAGATAATCGCTGGTAATCATCGCACACAGTGGCGTGCAGAGATTCGGTGATACCCAGGGCCAACTCCTTGACTATATGCCCCAAAGAATGAAAAGGTCTAGTACTGGGAAATGGAGATATATTGTGTATGTAAACACAGGTGAAACGTGAAGTAACTCGTTATTCCATTTAAATATAAATGTCAAAATCGCTCCTATTTCCCTCTCTGATTGGATAACCCCTCCCCCTCATATGGATGCCCACCGCCCCTTGCCCCCCCCCCCCCCCCCTCCTATCTGTACGCCACTGATCGCATCTAAAACCAATCCAACTTACAAATCACCGGAATGACCTGCCATAGTTTCCTCACAATTGGCTACCATTTTCTGTTATCTCCTTCCCCCGACCTTGCATTCTTTAACTCTTCCCTCCGCCCCCTGACGCTGCCTAACCCATGTGACGTCATAGGCCTTATCAACCAGGGCTCCGCTGAATACGCACGTGACAAGACCTGCTGACTTTTACGCAGGCCGGGTTGACATGCCTCGTACCTGTTCAGTGGCAGGAAGCAGTCATTGGGACCGCTAAAGAGACACCCTTTTTCACCGATTCCCAAAGGAGGAGAGGATGAAAAACGTGAGGTGCAACAGTGCAAGAGTCTGCAGTATCCATTTCAAGAAAACGGACTATGAAAGAAACCTGAAATATGAAATGCTGAACCTGCCTGTGCCTCAGCGCTTGAGAAACTTGAGGAAGGATGCTGTGCCATCGTTACATATTCCGAAACTAAAAGGTAATTATTGTGATAAGAATTATTGTTAGAGAAAGTTTGGAATGGTTTTGTAAGTGACATGTATGGTACTGTATATGGTAGTTGTTATGGCAGATATGGTATTGTTATTATGGAATAATTTCAGTTTCACGCAGCCTTTTGATACTAGATGAATTTTGTCTGTAGTGGATCAAAGGACAGAAAGTAAAGGCCCTCTTCACATATGGTATTTCCTTTGCAAGTTGATAAGAAATTTGGGATTTTTTTTTTTTTTTTCACACAGCCATCCAATCTTGTAATTATTATGCCTTCTTTAAGTTATCAACACTGTAATATGCATGAATCTCTTGTTATTTTCCATTGCAAATACTGGTAATGTTTTTGAAGTAATCTTTCGAAGTCCCTGTTGCTCCAGCCATCCTTCAGAAATCCACAGACATAATGACCAAAACTCCTCCAAACCTTGGGACTTTGCCTCCAGACACTCATCCAATCACCATATTTCCCTATCGAGTGCTTGGCACCTTGATCCTGCTCCCGATCATTGTGGACTTACTCTCCATGCAGCAGTGGTTGCAACCTATTTTCTAAATTTCTAAAAGTTTTTTGCCTATTCAGATTATTTCATAAATTAGTGACTAGTTTTGTTTTTATTATTACAGTGCTATTACATTTTTCTGTAAATGTATACTTATTTTTTTATATACTAAATTACACCAATATAAGTCTGGTTATGGCTTTAAAACGGCCCTAGTAAAGCTTGCTTTTCTAAATTCTTGTTTGCTTCACTTGACCATCCCTACCCTTCCCAAGATAAAGCTGAAATGATGCCCCTGAATGACATTATCGTGAAGAAAGGGAGAAACTACACTCAGTGATCCATGAAATAATCTACACAGGCTGAAAATAATGTCTGAAAGGATAAGAATAGGTCATGATAATAGTAAGAGCATGGTGATTGGGAGGTGTGTGTGTGTGCATCGGTGTGTGTTTCTGTTGAACCATTGTAAAACAGTTTGAATCTTGATATCTTCATTACTTATTACTGCAGATCACATGCACGGCAAGGCTAAAGGCATCTGGAAAAATAATAATTGTAAACTTAAAAAGTTGAAAGAATTCAGAGTCCTTGCAGAAAATGTGATTTGCCATGCACCACTATTAAAAATGCATCAATGAAGAGGAAGATATAGAAAAACCAGTCTGTTATAAAATCAGTAAATCGTGTTTCATCAGATAGTTGTGATTTTTTTTTTTTTTTTTTTTTGACAAAATTCAGAATCAGATTTTTCTGACCTTAAAAATAGTTTGGAAGATAATGTAATCTCATACTTTACTGGGTATTTTTTAATGTATGTCAGATACAATTATGTATTTATACACCTAAAAGATTGTTGTTCAAGGCAGTATCACTTTCATCCAAGCATGTTAATGATGGATTGTTTAAAAAGAGGAAAATTTTTGAGAACATTTTAAAGCCTAAAGATTTATAAACATTGTGAAATGAACTGGATATTGTAAATGTATCTCATTGTGATATTTGTAATGATGCCTGGAAAGAAATTATTTAAATCTATTTTATTAAATATTATTTGTTTTACTCAAAATTTAGGAATCATGACCTGAGAGGGGAAGAGGAAACGGAAAATTTGATGGTGTTCCCTCATAAAAACAGAAAAGTTATTAAGGTATGTCACATATAATCATTTTGTTCTTTGTTACAATGTTTAATACTTTCTTAATTATCCACAGAGTCTGAATCAGATAATCTTCATGGTATGTATATTTACACCAAGTTTGCTTTATTTCCATTAACATTAACAATCTTTATTCATTTTTGTTTTAGTTATTTCTGTGTAAAACTTATACTGCATTTTAATTGATGTATCGTACTGTGCATCAATATTCATTCTGTTTTGTATTTTATGTAATCTTCCTTTCCTTGTATGCATGGAGAAGTCAGAATGTTTAGTTTTTATTTTGTAATTCCTCCAATCTTTTGCACATGAACTGAGAATTTAATTACTTAAATGATATACATTAGCAATGTATTCACAGTTTTGTACTTTTAATGATTTTTTTTAATGCATTTTGTTGTAATGCAGTTGCAAAGAACACTTTTTTTAACAGTAGATATGGGAAGCACAATATGCCTTTATAAAACTGTTATTTTTCTTTGGTTTTGCATGTAAACTTGGATTACTAGTTCAAAGTTTCATTTTTCTATGTATGTTCTAAATCATGTCATTATGTGTGCTTGTTTTAGTATTTTATCACCTGTTTTTCCTTTCTTTTCTCGATTTCTTCCTCGTCTTTTTTTCTTTTCCATTTTCCTTTTTTATATTTTTTTCATATTTTATTTCTTGTGTACGTTGATGATTATTTATGTGTTATTGAGTCTTTATACGTAACTTTTTTCATATATAGATAATCACTATATGTACGTGGATGGTGGTAAATCGTTGTTGTTATGAGTAGTTTTAAATATGTACTAATAATAAGAATAATACGAAATAATGATGGATAACAACGCAAGTCACTTCCAGGTTGTTTATATCTGAAATTAGTGCGCCCGGCGATAGTTGGCAGCACCGCCGTCGCCACGTTTATTTCGAAGAGATTATACGTGCTCTCTTATATCTTTCTCTCTCTAGTCTTTGCTCGGTTTGGTTCCAAATTGTGTGGATATAGGCCTCGGGTATAAGGATGAGAATGAAATAGAAATACCCCTTCACTATCCATTTCGACTATATTGGGCCCCACCGCCGCCGGCTGGGAGCAGAATCTGGGAATAGACGGGGCCTAAGCGCACCAGACACACCCCCGCGTGCAGCCAATGAGCGCGGCGCATCGCGTGAGGGACGAATGGGAAGTCTCGGTCACGATCCCAATGACTCTGTGCGTATTTTGTGTGTATGGTAGTAGCCATGAATGATTCTGGTAAAGCCAGTGACTCGACCGCAAAGCGTGGAAGGTCAGACAGGCGTGTAAGACGCCCTGACACTTGGAAACTTGAGGTTGCAAAGAAGAAACGTAATACTGGTGTTGCATACGTTAGTGCTAGCACTGGCAAAAATATGCCAGCTAGGTCTGTTGGGCCCCTGTGTAATTGCGGTTGCATGGCCCGCCTTGGTGATAAAGTGAACGCTGTTTTCGAGCAGTTCTGGCAAATTGGAAATTATGAAAGGCAAAATGAGTATATATCTCGGCTCGTTCATAGTGTCGGTGTGCAGCGATCGCGTGTTGAGCCAGGCAAGCAGTCGAGGCGTACGCAAACACTTAAGTATAAAGTAATGAGTGGTAAAATTGAGCATGAAGTGTGTGCTGCTGGCTTCCTGTCTATTCATGGCATATCCAGAAAACGTGTGCGCACAGTTATGTGCAAGCTGCAGTCACCAGGTGTGATAGAAAGGGACAGGAGGGGGTTAGGAGGGACTGCAACGAGAGTGGCACCTCAGAGGCGTGAGCTGGTAAGGGAACACATAAGGAGTTTCCCATCTGTTTCAAGTCATTACAGTCAGGCAAAAAGCCCAAACAGGCCCAAAGATCTTAGTATCAGTAAAATGTACAGATTATACCAAAAGTGGCTTGAAGATGAGCATCCAAAGGAGAGTATGGTGACCTTGTCATACTATAGGAGTGTATTTAAGGAGGATTTCCACCTCAGTTTAGACCCTCCAAAAGTAGATCTCTGCAATAAGTATGAAGAACAGAGAAATCCACTTCATGGTTTGGGTGAAAATGCTGATGCAGCATGCATTAGTGAAGTCAAGAGAGATAGAAGCCTACATTTACAAAGGCCTAGAATTGCTCGGACAAAGAATAATCAAGATACAACACACCACACCATAGCTATGGACCTCCGGCAAACTCTTCCTACTCCAAGGACTTATGCAGGTACCCGGTTCTATCAAAGAAAGCTATGGACCTGTAACTTTGGAATACTTCATGTACAGTCAGGGAAAACTATCATGTACTTGTAGGACAAAACGGATGCCAAAAGGGGATCCAGTGAGAGAGCCAGTTGTATGAAGCACTACGTGGAAAACTTTGTGTCTCAGGATCTGAAACACTTAAGGTACCGCTAATGTTGAGTATAGGATAAAATTTTGATTATTACTCCAGAAACAATTCTTGTATATCTGCATACAAAATATATCCAAAAATAATGTAGAAATAATATAAATAATAAAAATGTAATTTTACTACTATAACACCCATTTAAAGGGATGGGTGCAACCCACAACTGTGTCATCAGCCATCAAGCTAAGCTATGTATGGGCTGTTATGCCTTAAGTGTTCTTGCAACCCTGAGCTCTTAAGAAACAAATTTCAAATGCATGTTGACAGCAGAGAATTTGAAGTGCATTGTCTGTGTCACACAAGTGTCACCACGTCTCCCCATTTTTTAAGTTTCTAACCATTGTGAACTATCTCTCAAGAGGACAAGACAGCAATTTCTTAAACATGTAAAGGAACTGTCTCAGAAAACATTCATAGCATGAATAAATGAAAATGCTAGTGAAATTTTAGATATGCATTATACCTTCAATATTAGCGTTACCTTAATAGTTTATTCTGATAACTGAATTGGTCAAAACAAAAATCTTAGTGTTTGTCTTGTGTTTATTGCATCACTTCCAAAGGGGCTGCCTTGATAAAGTAGAACAAGTTTTCATGGTCACTCCTGTCTTTGATCCTGGAAATTTCAACAGTAAGGATTATGGGAAAACAACCCATAAATACCTTTTCATTTGGTGCAAAAGTAATATTAAAATCTAAATTTTACCTCTTGGGTAAAGAAATATGGGATCCTCTTTATATGGCAATTTTTCTTTCTTTCTTATCATTGCTAAGTTTTACTAACACAAGTAAAAGGCCTTGAATGGAGGCATTTTTTAAGACAAACCAGAACAGAATCCACATAATCATTGCAGAGAGATCTCACCCACACCCACCCACACACATCTACTTATACATTATGTATATATACATATATATACATACATATACATATATATACACACATATACATATATACATATATACATATATATACATATACATATACATATACATATACATATACATATACATATATATACACACATGTACATATATAGATACAGATATATACATATATCTTTATATATATATATATATATATATATAATATATATTATATATATATATATATATATATATATATATAGATATTATATATATACACACATACATATAAACACATACACATTTAAATATATACAAATATCCATATATATGTATATATACATATCTACGTATATATACATATATACTTGTATATACATATATTTATATATATACTTATACACATATATACATATATACACATACATATATATGTATACACATATATATGTATACATATATATATACAAATATGTATACATATATACACATACATATACATACATATATACACATATATGTATACATATGTATATACACACATATATGTGTGTATATACATATGTATATACACACATATATATGTGTGTGTGTGTGTGTGTGTGTGTGTGTGTGTGTGTGTGTGTGTGTGTGTGTGTGTTTATGTGCATTTATATGCATTTATAAATGTGTATGTACATTATTCACTTATTTATGCATATTTATTTATATATATTTGTTTATATATATTTATTTACATATGTAATTATATATTTATATCTGTATTTATATATATTTATATATATTTATATATATTTATTTATATATATATTTATATATATTATTTATATTTATTTATGTATATATTTATATATATTATATATATTTATATATATATTTATATATATATTTATTTATATATATATTTATTTATATATATATTTATATATATATTTATATATATATATTTATTTATATATATATATTTATATTTATATTTATATTTATATATGTATTTATATTTATATTTATATTTATATTTATTTATATATATATATATATATAGAGAGAGAGAGAGAGAGAGAGAGAGAGAGAGAGAGAGAGAGAGAGAGAGAGAGAGAGAGAGAGAGAGAGAGAGAGAGAGAGAGAGAGAGAGATTTTTCAGTTTCTGTAGATTTAGGCTGGAGGAAGGTTTTATAGAGAGCAAAAAAATGTCATGATATAAGGGCATCATATGGGATTTCTTTGTTTCCTTTACTGTCAAATAAATAAATAATTACTATATTTTATTGTTGATAGCAGAAATATTATTTTGACAAGAGGAAGGAATTCTGTACTAAGGATCCATGTTCGATGTGAAGTTAATACTTAAAAAACATTTCAGGTGACATCAGATTGTCTGCAGAATCTCCCTGTCATAAGAAGAATGAGCAAAAGCCACAGGTTTTTCTACATCAAGTAAGAAAACTTCATTATGCCATAGTAAGAAGAAAATGTAGTTAGGTGAATCTCTGATGTGCTGGGCCAATTTTTACGTGGTGAATCTGTTTTCATTGTTGCCAATTGATCATGCTAGTGGATTTTGCTCAAATGTAGAGGGATTTCATCAATGGTAATATATAACAATTTTCAGTGGATCCATTATTGGCTACTATTATTATAATTTGATAATTGATACTTCCCTTAGTCAAGTAGAAGAGTTTATCTAATTAGTCTCATAGTAGTGGATGTTGTGAACAAGCTTCAATTGGGGGGGGGAAAAAATGGGTAGGGCCAGGTGAAAAAGTACATTTATTTGTGCACTCTGCTCATTGTTGAATGTTCAGATCATGGTAGCATGTGCAAGATGTTATCCTCATGAACAGGGCAGAGATTTGTAACGGGATCAGCCATGACCTGTTATATGTGATTATTTGCCATATCAAATTACCAGTTGCCAATGTTTTGAAGGATGAAATTAGATGCACAATAAACTCAAAAGAAAACTTGTAGGTTGACCTTTAAGTTACTCTGTAGTCTGCTAGGTGCGAATAACCCAATATGGATTTATATTAACCCATTGGCAAGAATACATGTTATGCCCACTGTAATATAATTTTATTTATTGTATTTGGACACAGATGGTTCTACAAGTGCTTGGTTAACCAAGGAGTCAGTCATTAGTTTACCTATCCCACCTGTTTAACCCTTTCATTGTCTTTAATGTTACCAAGACTTGAATAACAACTTGATAATCATTATATCAGTAAGAATGATAACAATATTGATATCAATAGTATTGGGGGGGGGGGGGGGGGACATTTTCCTGCATTTTCAAGGAATGGGGAAATCAGGACTGGTCACTAGCACCTACTGATAGACTTCTTGGTGGCTGAGCACATGTGGAGCCATCTGTATGTAACAAAATTCACAAAAACTACAGCACATAAATCCATAGTGATTGGGTTAATAACTCTAAAAACAGGAACATGTAACTCATGAAAGCATAGGTAAAAAAAAATTAAAGAACAGTACTTTTATTCATATTTCATAGTTCTTTATTAAAGGGAAGAACTTGTATTCTTAGTTTGAATGTTGGGTTACTACTGGTGCAAAGTTTCTGCAGTCCGGCCAAAGTCATAAATATTATTTTATTATATGAAAAATAAAACTCATTATTTTCTCTTAATGTGTTAAGCAATCTGTTTTGTCTTTCAGGATAGTGATGGATTTGATGAATCAAATGATGAGAATCCCTTTGACTTCATTGAAATTAAAGATGGTAAGTTGAAGAAGCATTTATCTAAGGAAATGCAGTGTTTTTATGAAGGGCCTAATTAATAAGTAGCTCAAATCAATTGAATTTACATATTGAATATAAAAGTATGCATTAACCCAAAGTCCCTGGTAAAATATTGTGTTCACTGTAGTATTGTTTTGTGAAATGTCTCTGCATATGGATGGCTCTGCATATCTTATCCACAAAGGATTAATTTAGTGGACCTTGTGACCTCACCAGATTTCACCTTTCCATGAGTTTGCGGGAAAAATATATATATTTTTTTACGAAGACTATCAATATTGATGCTGTTATTTTTATTGAAGACATTGATTATTACAATGTTAAAAACATCACCAACAGCAATATTAGATATCAAAAAATATTTTCAAAAATTAAGGAAAAGAACTAACAGGTTTGACTGGTAGTACTCATACTTGGCCCATTGGTGACTTGGTACTTGTGTGGAGCCATCTAAGTGTAAAAACAATCAATAAATAAAATTCACAGTGGGCATGGCATGTATGTAATGCCATCACCAGCTGCTTCAGCTTAGTTGTTGCTATCATTTTTGTTTCTATTTTTATTCATTTATTGAGTGTTTATCTATTGTTACAATGCGGATTTGTTGTTTACAGAGCCTTTGGATGACTGTGGAGATATTGATTATTATAATGGGGATGTCGACCCACTGGACATTAAGGAAGACTCTTCCTGATATATTTGATAGTCAGGTAAGCTGGTACATATAAATGATACCTGAGTTATGCTTGTTATTGTGTTGACTGAGAACTTTTTGTAAGTGTGAGAATGCCTCAGAGATAGGATAGGAAGTGGCATAGTCAGTCTCTTTGCCAAGGAATATTTCATTTAAGTGTACTGTAAAATACTGTTATCTTCAATTGATTTAAACTTTTGAGGATGCTCTAAGGTTAAGAATAGAGGGTGAAAATAAATATTAGTACTTTCTTATCTGAGCATTGATTAGGTAGAATAACTTTATTTGAGTCCTGTGAATATCAGCTATAGTATTATGTACTTTAAGTATTTTTTATTTCCAGTTATAAATAATACCCTAATTAAATTATGTTATACATTTCAAAAGATACTACATTGTTACATTATGTGGTGATGATAAAATACTGTTATTTTTCAGAACTAGCAGCTTTATGCTTACACAAAATGCTAGGACTCTGCATTGGACCCAGTGTTGAAATCAGTCCCTTAGTGCAAAGTTTGGGTACTTGTTATTCCAGATAACCCACTTTTTCTGAGGATCCACGGGTATAACATTGGAGAAAACGTACGTACAGGTTTAAGCAGTCATTATTTATCCCTGTTTTCATATGTAATGAATTTAGAATTTTCCAAGTAAATTGGAAAAAAAATATTTGTTACATATGCATTGTGCAATATATATGTATGTATATGTGTGTGTGTATATATGAAAAGTGTTTATATAATATATAATTATAAGCCACACAATTTTTTTGGGTGAGTAATTTTTGAATGTGCTATATTGAACATATGGCTGTGAGAGCTAGGAATGCAGGAACAGATGGATTATGCAGAAATATTTTGTTCAAAACAAGTATGATACTTCTGTTCTTGCTTCATATTTATACATTTTCTTCCTGTATTGGAGTTAATAAATGAATTTTATTTTCTGATACTCATTTTGATATTCCTTTAGCAGTTTCAAGTTGTCTCTTCTTTTACTGTTGGGGCCAAAAAAATCAATAAATAAAAGGCCATTGGACATGCCCTCCTAGCATCTAAGGGTTAAATAACATAGAAAAATATAAAATATTTTTAATCGCACATCACAATGATGGCTTTATTTCACGTTTAAGTATCAGGTAAAGCAAAGCAGAGAAAAGAAAAAGGAAAAAATCAGCCAAATAACTTACAAGAGAGAAGTGTTACAAATCTTTGGATAATGGCATTATGGATGTAACCTTATCAAGTTCATATGTAGTACAAGATATATAGAAATAGAAAATTAATGAATATGAATTGTTTTTATATATTTATTTTACATTTACTATAAATATAACAAATTAGGAAAGGAATAGAGTAGTCATAAATGCACACTGATTACAACTGAAGTAATAATAAACCAGAATTACTGGTGTAAATCTCTCTCTCTCTCTCTCTCTCTCTCTCTCTCTCTCTCTCTCTCTCTCTCTCTCTCTCTCTCTCTCTCTCTCTCTCTCTCTCTCTCTCTTCTCTCTCTCTCTCTCTCTCTCTCTCTCTCTCTCTCTCTCTCTCTCTCTCTCTCTCTCTCTCTCTCTCTCTCTCTCTCTCTCTCTCTCTCTCTCTCTCTCTCTCTCTCTCTCTCTCTCTCTCTCTCTCTCTCTCTCTCTCTCTCTCTCTCTCTCTCTCTCTCTCTCTCTCTCTCTCTCTCTCTCTCTCTCTCTCTCTCTCCCTCCCTCTCCCTCTCCCTCTCTCTCTCTTCTGAAGTAATAATAAACCACAATTACCGGTGTGCAATATCTCTCTCTCTCTCTCTCTCTCTCTCTCTCTCTCTCTCTCTCTCTCTCTCTCTCTCTCTCTCTCTCTCTCTCTCTCTCTCTTTCTCTCTCTCTTTCTCTCTCTCTCTCTCTCTCTCTCTCTCTCTCTCTCTCTCTCTCTCTCTCTCTCTCTCTCTCTCTCTCTCTCTCTCTCTCTCTCTCTCTCCCTCCCCTCTCCCTCTCCCTCTCTCTCTCTTCTGAAGTAATAATAAACCACAATTACCGGTGTGCAATATCTCTCTCTCTCTCTCTCTCTCTCTCTCTCTCTCTCTCTCTCTCTCTCTCTCTCTCTCTCTCTCTCTCTCTCTCTCTCTCTGTGCGCATTTCATCAATATCAACTTATTTTTTGCTGACAAGGAAGCACAGATGCATCAACTTTTCTATTCCAGCTGTGAGGGGCCTTCATGGCAACCCACCAGACAGGGCCTCAGCCCATCTCTAACTCCTTGTGACAAGTCTGATCACTATACCCATGCCACGACTTCTTTGGTCATCCCACAGGCCTCCTCCACCTTGGGTTGTCTTGGGAGGAGTAAACTGATTTGCAGGATTATCTATGGGAAGCAAGTTAGGAGTTACTTGTACAAGTAAAAGGTCCTATGCCAATATTATGGTGTAACCGCAAGTTTAACATATGGTCCTGACAACTGTACCCTATAATCCGGTGCAAAGTCCTTTTACAAAAGGCATCAAGATGAGACTCCAAGGCATGGGATACATCTAGGTTTCACTTCCACAGTGCAAAACTGTTAAGGTATGTAAAGCTCTGTGACTTCAATGACCTTACTGCAAGCAAGTACTGACGGAATGGTTTCTCCAAGACTGAGGGGCATCACCTCATTGCTAAATGCATCAAGAGCCAGCACTAGAATTTCCAGAGACTCAGGATAGGAACATCATCAGCAAAGTCAAAGTCAGTGATCTTGATATTGGCCAGTGTTGTCAGACAGTGACTCTGGATAGGAACTCTACACATTATCCAATACATGTAAGTGTTGAAAAGTGTTGATGCCTGTTATACTCTTGATGGGAAGAAGCTAGATAGGCCCCCACAACATATTACAACACTTTCAGTACCAGTATACAGGCTTGATATTAATCCAATAATCTTTGTTGGAATTCCTCTAAGTCTTAGAATCTCCCACAGCAAATCATATGCCTTGATAAGACCAATGCACAGTCATCCCACAAACAAATTCATGATGGCATTCCACAGTGACTTGAAGCACTAGCCCATG
>NC_061850.1:21811873-21814373 GCF_019202785.1 Penaeus chinensis | reverse complement strand
GAGACAGGTTTTTGTCATTACTAAGATTCCTCCACTTTGCTGATAACAGTCATCCTAATGCTAATGATAAATTTTGGGAAATACGTGAATGCTTCACAATGTTGAAAGAAAGATTTGCAAAATTTTTCCATCCCTTTCAACGTCTTGTATTGGATGGTTCGTTTACACTTTTTCGTGGTCGTTTAGCCTTCAGACAGTATATTCCTAGTAGGAGGCATAGATCTGATACTAAAATTTTCGTTCTTTATGATTGTGAAACAGGATATGTACTTGACATGATATTATGCACTGCAGGTGATTCTGACCTCAAGAATGACTCGCATGGATTCTCTGCTGAGATGGTGAAGAAAATGATGGATCGTTACCTAGGTGGGAAGCATATCCTTTACTCCGATGATTTTAAGACCTCCCCAAGCCTTACAGAATTCCTTGGAAAAAACAGGTCATGTGTCACAGTACCTGCAGATAAGGAACAACAGCAAGAGTTTGCAAAAGTTATTCATAGTGAAGGTCAACTGCAGAAGGCTGACAAGTTGCTTGCTATATGCAGGCAGGACAAACATGCAGTAAATGTACAAACCATTAATCAAAAGGGAGACATGGTAGATAGTTGTAAGAAGGACAAAACAACAGGGAAGCCTATCATGAAACCTGAAACTGCATTGGATTATGGTGTACGGATTTGCCAGGTTGACAAAAGTGATTTGATGGTTGGCAGCATTGAATGTGTTCGCCGTACTGTGAAATGGTACAAAAGAATGTTTTTACATTTAATGGACATCACAGTCCTCAATTCATATAACTTGTATGTGGTAAAAACTAGCAAGAAGGTATCACTTAGAATCTTCAGCAAAAGACTCATTGAACAGATTTTGGAAACATATGGCGTGGTGCAGAGAAGGGCAAGAGGTTGCTCGCAAGCTGGCCTCCCAGACAGACTCCTTGGTCGAGATTATATAGCCCGTCATTTCCTTGAAGCTCTGCCACCCACTGCTGGGAAACCCAAGGCACAAAGACAGTGTCATATTTGCAAAAATACAACAAAGCGAGCTGGCCGGCGCAAAGATGTCACAACATGGTGTAAAGAATGTGGTGTAGCCTTGTGCATAAGTTGTTTCAAGGAATACCATACACTAAAAATATACTAAAGTGTAAGGTAACTGTCTCTGCTGAATAAGTTGTGTAATACAAAATACCAACACAATAACAAGCTTAAAAGCTCATTCCAAGTGTCCCTAACCACCATCACCACCTACACACACTACTGAGTCGCCAACCACCACCTTGCCACTGATGATGCACTGAGTACCGGCTGAGCCTGCCACACTCATTTTGTCCCATGTGCTGCAGGATGAGAGTAAGTACATGCATCTTTTTTTATAACATACTGTAATATATTTTTAAGGTGTAAATGATTTCTATAATACTTTATTTTCATTTAATTGTAGGTGTCTGTAAGGTGTGCCGTGCATTATTATTATTAGTGTTATTATTATTATCATTAAAAAAATTATTTATTCTTTCCAATAGAAGAGGACACCCGATAACTACACAATTTAGTTAACCTTTTCTGTTTAATCTGACAGCAACAAAAATATGCTTGCAGCAAATACACTCCTTGTCATTATGTGAACAAATAAACAAACAAACAAAAAAAAAGATTATTCATGGAAGGAGGTTAAGCAGATGAAGCCAGGATAAAAATTGATGAAAGTCAAGACCAATGAAGGGGTGATGATTATCTGATAAGTTTTGCTTTTCAGCAAAATTCAGTAAGAGTGAGAGAGTGAGAGAGTGAGAGAGTGAGTAAGGGAGTAAGGGAGTAAGAAAGTGAGAGAGTGAGAGAGTGAGAGAGTGAGGAAGAGAGTGAGAGAATGAGGAAGAGAGTGAGAGAGAGAGTGAGGAAGAGAGTGAGCGAGAGAGTGAGGAAGAGAGTGAGCGAGAGAGTGAGCGAGAGAGTGAGGAGGAGTGTGAGCGAGAGAGTGAGGAAGAGAGTGAACGAGAGAGTGAGCGAGAGAGTGAGCAAGAGAGTGAGCCAGAGAGTGAGCCAGAGAGTGAGCCAAAGAGTGAGGAAGAGAGTGAGCCAGAGAGTGAGGAAGAGAGTGAGAGAGTGGTGAGAGAGTGAGCCAGAGAGTGAGGAAGAGAGTGAGAGAGTGGTGAGAGAGTGAGCGAGAGAGTGAGCGAGAGAGTGAGGAAGAGAGTGAGGAAGAGAGTGAGCGAGAGAGTGAGTGAGAGAGTGAGGAAGAGAGTGAGTGAGAGAGTGAGGAAGAGAGTGAGCGAGAGAGTGAGCTAGAGAGTGAGGGAGAGAGTGAGCGAGAGAGTCAGGAAGAGAGTGAGCGAGAGAGTGAGGGAAAGAGTGAGTGAGAGAGTGAGCGAGAGAGTGAGCGAGAGATTGAGCGAGAGAGTGAGCGAGAGAGTGAGCGAGAGAGTGAGCGAGAGAGTGAGAGAGAGAGTGAGTGAGTGAGAGAGTGAGTGAGAGAGTGAGTAAGAGAGAGTAAAA
>NC_061850.1:21796873-21801873 GCF_019202785.1 Penaeus chinensis | reverse complement strand
GTAATTGGCAAATTAGATTTTTTTACCAGATTCCCCCCCCCCCCCCCCCCTTTTTTGTGAGTGAGTGAATGTGTGAGTGAGTGAGTGAGTGAGTGATGGGGGAGCCCTCTCCCTTAGAAGGAAAGGTGGTTAAAGGCAAAACAAAGAAAGAACCAGGCAGCAGAGGAAGAGGAAATGAGAAAAGATAAGATTCCTCGAGTACATACTGTGGATAGTTGCATTATAAGAGTACCGGGTGGAGGAGGACCTCCCACCCAATATCGTTGAAGCTGTTGTCAAAGGTAAAGCAAACACATTGATGACTTTTTATCATTATCTATTGTTTAGGAGTCAGCGCCCCATACAGTGACTACTGAACTAAGATTGAAATCAATGGTATCAGGTACCAAGTCAAGAAAACCCTTGGGAATGATTTCTTTTATTAGGTTACTGATCAACTTGTGTGGGTTGAACGTTAGAATATTGTGAAGTTTGATTGCAATCATTAGAAACGTGGGTCTTGAATCACGTACTGAGTAAGATGTGATAAGCCATATTTTCCCATAGAGAAACGGATACTGCCGGCACATCTCGTATTAGCCTCAGCTTTGACTTCATGCAGGCGCAGTGGAAAGCTGTCCGTTCAAGCACAGATGTGTGTTGCAAGGGCGGCAAGCAGTTGCAGTCAGATCCCTTCCAGACAGAGCCTGCAGCATCTGGGTCAGGGCTGTTAGGGTCGGGAGAGAACTTTAACAGCTGTGTAACTCATTGGTTTTAGAGAGGGTTTTGGGGTATGTGGGTGGCTGCCTTTTCACCCACTCTTTAATGGTCCATCAAAAACACCGGTCAGTACTTTCCAAGCTGTTATCTTTCGTTGTGCAACAGGTTAATAATTTATCGGTTTGTGTTGAGAAAACATTGCTGCAAAATGCATATAACACTTCTGAAATCTCGCGTAAAGGTACACTATTAATATGTTTTGCATTTCTTTAAACATAAAATAAAAAAAATAAAAATAAACACAATGGGGAAAAGCGGTGTTTTATGCATTTCGCCATTACGCACGGAAGTTGATAAAACCATAATAATGATTGTGTGTTGACGCTTTCTAAATCTGCTCCTCATTTCAACAGAAGAGATGAACATACCTATCTACGGTTTATTCGAGTCACACTATTTGTCTCATTGTGGGCTTAAGAAGATTTATAAAAGTAGACTTTAGTTTTTAAGATAACACAGTATCTCCTCCACGTGGTCCCTCTCCTCTCTCCCCTTTCTCTCTCCTCTCTCCCTCCCTCTCTGGCTCTCTCCTCTCTCCCTCCCTCTCTGCCTCTCTCCTTGTCCTCGCCCCCATCTCCCTTCCTTCCACCCCTCCAAACAGTTGTATGCATAAATAATGAGGTTGACCATGATGCACACTTGGTATGTTGGGAGAGTTATGAAGTATCCCGCAGTCTGTCTGTGTATCTATGTATGCATATACATATGTATTTATCCGTCGGGCTGTCTGCCTATCTGTTTGACAGTGTATTCTGTCTGTCTGTTTATTATAGGAATTATTAAGCTATCCACATGCCCTAAGTCTGCTGCGTACCCGGCGTCCCACGAGCATCCCCCCCTCACCCCCATCCCCCGTCCCACCCCCACTTCTCCATGGGTGCGGGTTGGGGGAGTGGCAAGCCGTGCCACGAACACTCCTCTTGGCCGGGGTAGTAAGAGTAGAATTACTACGAGTCCCCCCCCCCCCTTTCACCCTACCCCACCTCTGGCCACCATTCCTTTCATACCCGTTGCCTGAATGAATGTGTGTGTGGGGGGGGGGGGGGGTACCTCGATGTCTTTTTGGATCCACACTCTACCTCTTGTCGTCCTCTCTGTCTCTCGTTCTTCTCGGCGTCACCTTGCTCCTCCCTTTTCTCACTCATAAACACATCGTTGTCTTTCCTCCCCACGCCCCTCCCCTCACGGGTGATGAGAAAGGCGGTAGTTGTATACGGCGGGAGACGGGGAATAAAACGCGCCCGCACTATGGCCTTTTGTGATATCTCCTCCCCCATAATCCTCCATTCACCCTACCCCTCCCATGGCCAATCCCTCCTGCAGGACCGCAGCCATTACACAGACGCACGCACGCAGAGAGCAGGTGCATCGGGCAGGGATTTCGGAACAGTAGGCCCACATGGTTAGTAAGCCTCATTCACGAAAGAATGAATTGTGTGGGTGAGAATGTCCGAGGAAAGAGAGCAGTAGGCAGTACAAGCTAGCTGCAACTCATGACGCGTTGAAATGTATGTCGGGTGTTGCCGCGGCTCCCCGTTCTGCTCGCAGTATGCAATTAACCTGATTTTTCGCCCGTGCAGCCCAGGCCCCGTCCTTGGCGTAGCGATTTGCGAGAGATTCCGCGTTTTATTTTACCGAAAAGAGTTCGCCGCATCTTCGATTGAAGGGCAGTAGACCAACGGGCGACCTCGAGCATGCATGCCGTTGCAAAGGACACTGGCATGAATGACATGGCAGGATTCCTCCTTGCGGCGCGATATTGATTAGGAAGAAGCTGAAATGAACGTCGAGCTCCGGGCTGGCCAGGCGCTTTGCTTTGCTTCCGAGTCGGTCTGCGGAAGCGCATGGTTGTGCTTTGGCCTTGCTGTTTTTATTGTTTACTTTGCTATTCTAGTTGCTAGGAAACACCGGCCAGACACAAGAGGAGGAGAGCCGTCAGAGGGGAGTTTTTTCACGTGCGCACCCCAAGTGACTAGTATGGCTCAGGCAAGATGTTGACGTTATGTAAGGGTCTCATGTTCGTTTATTTATACTTCGGCTGGTGCTGTTTCAACTTTGTTTTGCCTTTATCTCTTCTAACACTGTCCTTTCCTTGTCCTCCCCCTTTTCTTGTCTCGTGCTGTCCGTGCGTTTCTTTCCCTTTCGTCCTCGTTCATTTGTTTTCGCCCGTCTCTTCACAAACCCGTCCGTCATTGTGTTATTGCAGGCGGCCAGTTAGTTCCAGGGCGCCGGAGCCTGCTGAATCGCATGCAGGTCGCAGGGGTGTATGACTTGCTTGCTAGCGTCGGTCGTTTTCCAGGAAACGGCGTGTCTTTTCCATTGGCTGTCGATTCATTTTCCTTCCTTTGGCGTTCTGATGTGCCAATTTTACATGCGGGTTCGATTTTCTTCGACACCGGCGTATAGAAAAGGGCAAGGAAAGCATTGATTAAAAGAATCCAATCCCTTGGTCAGTTACGCCTTCTTCCCCCTTCCCCCCCAAATCCATCCATCCGGCGGCGGGTCCGGCACAAGGTCGGTCCTGGGCGGCACTGCATCATCGATCTGACGTCCTTATAGGAGGGAGAGAGGAGGAGAGGCAGAGGAAAAACGGGCGGACAGAAAGGCCGAGACAGGCAGAGAAACAGAAGGAAGGGAACATGGTCGGGTTTGTTGATAACAGTCAACCCAATCCCGTTTCCTTCTTACGATATGAAGTTGAGCGAGAAAGAAGTACAACTCGAGGGAGGGAGGGAGGGACAGACAGACAGACAGACAGACAGACAGACAGACAGACAGACAGACAGACAGACAGACAGACAGACAGACAGACAGACAGACAGACAGACAGACAGAAGGGTGAGGAGTGAGTGAGTTCGACCGGTGGAGCTTTTATAAGGTCGTGACTTACCTTCCCCGTGCAACATTGTGCTCCACTTGCTATCAGCTTTAAAGGGTGTGTACGCTTTCTGTAGTATTTTCTTTCGCGTACTCACTCCCCCTCCCTCCCTGTGGTCTCACACACGCACACGCACGCACGCACGCACGCACGCACGCACGCACGCACACACACACACACACACACACACACACACACACACACACACACACACACACACACACACACACACACACACACACACACACACACACACGAGCACACACACACACACACGAGCACACACACACACACACACACGAGCACACACACACACACACACACACACACGAGCACACACACACACACACACGAGCACACACACACACACACACACGAGCACACACACACACACACACACGAGCACACACACACACACACGAGCACACACACACACACACACGAGCACACACACACACACACGAGCACACACACACACACACACCATACCATACCATACCATACCATACCATACCATACCATACCATACCATACCACACCACACCACACCACACACGCATGCATGCATGCATGGGGTGGTGTGATGTGTGCATGCATATACAAGTATGTACGTATACACAGTAGTCAGATTTCAGTAGATATAGATAAAGGCCTACATGCCTCTGGAACACAAATGTCACTGCAATTAGTAAGTTTTTCGCAGCCTATCAGACAAGCCGGTGCCGCTCCTGACATCCAAAAAGAAGCTTAAGATCGCGAAGCATCCCCGACCAGCCACGTGGCCAGCGCTCAACGCGCTCGTAACCCCCCCTCCCCCCTTCCTCTCCTCCCGTCGCTTCCCTAGAGCATTCGGGAAATTCTGGGCTCGGTGGCCTCCTTGGCACTCCAGGAGGGCAGTTCCGACAATTGCAGCCGTGGCATCATCCTGGGTGGGGGATGCGGTCTTGGGCGTATGGGGCATTGGCACTCTCTCTCTCTCTCTCTCTCTCTCTCTCTCTCTCTCTCTCTCTCTCTCTCTCTCTCTCTCTCTCTCTCTCTCTCTCTCACACACACACACACACACACACACACACACACACACACACACACACACACACACATACATACATACATACATACATACATACATACATACATACATACATACACATACATACACATACATACACATACATACACATACATACATGCATACAAACTTGTACTTCCCATACCACACGTGCATTGGACAAACACCTTACCTGGTTTGCGGTAACCATAGGGGAAAGTTGCCACACAATCCCGCGAAGGTCACATTCCTCCGCCATCTGACCGAGGCGGACCAGGTATATCGCCTCTAGACATCTACTACTGCGGTATTGTA
>NC_061850.1:21788094-21791773 GCF_019202785.1 Penaeus chinensis | reverse complement strand
AATCGCGTACTCGCTAGTAAATGTGTGTGTATTTGTGTGTTTGTGTCTTTGCGTGCATGTTTGTTAATTGCTATGGACGTATATGATTTTTTTGTTTTATTTCGTGTTCTTTCATTGTTGCCCCATTCTTCCCTCGTGATGGCAATGTGGAGTGGATGGGAAATGCAGGCAACTCGGTGCCAAATAAGGAGATTCTTGCAAGATAACTCCAAGGGAATCGGTTAATAATATTGACCTTTTCTCTCTGTCACTGTGTCCCCTCCCTTTCCCTTGCAACCTCAGGGGAGAGGAGGGTAAGTTCCAGCGCAAGAGGGTCGTATTTTAAACGAGAGAAAGAAGAAGAGGAGGAGGAGGAGGAGGAGGGAGGAGTTGAGTAAGGAGGGATGAAGAGGTTTACTTCCCCCTACCCCCCTCCCTCCCTCCTTCCTCCACGCCCAGTGCCCACGGGAGAAGAATGTAGGTGGTGTTGCGCTGCGCCGGGTCAAGGAGGTTGTACGAGGAGAGGAGGAGAAGGAGGGGGGGGGGGCACAGGAGGAGGAGGAGGAGGAGGAGGAAGAGGAGGAGGATGCGGGGTTGGAGGTTGTGGGCGCGAGGACGGAACTTTCACTCCTTTTTATGTTCGTCTTTTGTCTGTTTCCCCGTGTTTTTCTCTTCTTTTGTCGGTATTTATTTTTTGGGTCGGATGTATACAATTTATATACATTTATTTATTTATTTATTTATTTATGTTGTTTTCTCTCTTTGAATTAATGTATTTGATAACTGGTGTCTCTTTTCTCGCGTTTGGTATCTTCTCGCTTGTCTCCGTCGTCTCCTCCTCCCTGTTCCCCCTGAGCTTCTCTCCCTCACTTCTCTCCCTCACTCACGCACTCATTAAGGAGACGGAAGCCATCGTTCCTGACATTGCTCAAACACGTCTAAATATAACAGCGCCCCCCTTGTCCTGCGGGATGGGGGCCGGTGAGAGAAGTGAGTATTAGTGGGGATGGAAAGGGGGGGTGGGGGGGTAGCTGCGGAGTTAGACGAACAACCCACACATGTATTTGACGATGCCCTTTTTTTTGCCCCCTCCTCTCCCTGTATGCCTCACCTGTGGCCTTCCCTCCACCCCCCGCGGTCTTACTCTCCCCATTGCCAGGATGCCAGTGCCCATTTTCCTCCCCCTTTCTCTTCTCTTGCTTGTTGTATCGGTCTGCGTGTTGCGTCTCTTCCTACCTTTCCCCACTTTATCTCCATATCCACCTCCTCTCTCCCTCTCTCTCTCTCTCTCTCTCTCTCTCTCTCTCTCTCTCTCTCTCTCTCTCTCTCTCTCTCTCTCTCTCTCTCTCTCTCTCTCTCTCTCTCCACGTCTCTGTCTGTCCGTCTCCCCATCTCGTCCCTGCCCGCCCTCTCTTTCCTTCGCTTTCTTTCCTTTTCCCTCCATTCCCTCTCTTGGCTAGACACACTAACCCTCCGCCCCGCCCGCCCTCTCCTCCTCCTCGTTCCCGGCACTCCGTTGCACCCATTGTCTCGTTGGTTTGTTCAGGGTCGATTTCATTGATAAGCAAAATCCTAGCCAGAAGATGTTGTATTGAATGAAGCGTCGTCGGCGTTTGTCCTCTTTGTAGGTGTTTGTAGTAACGGGGAGAAGGGTTCGCCGTATCGAGGTCGAGCGCTTTACTCGCGCGCTCACTTGCGGGGAAAGAGTTGCCGGCCGGCATTTATTCCCGGAAACATGTTTTATCATGTTCGCCGTGGCATTCGGCGCCGTAGATGTCGATTTGGCATTAGATGGAAACGACGTCGACGTAAAGATGTTTCTCTCGGGGTAGCTTTATGCGGATTGGATTTTCTTCGAGTGGAGAGCGAAAGTTTATGTATTTTGGGGGGTCGGTACCTAATGGGTTGGCATCAGCTTGGCGGGAGGAGAGGAGGGCGGAGGGGCGGTAGGGGAAGGGAGGAGGAAGGTAGCTTGCGTGGTGGCGTTGGTCGGGACGCGTGGGGTCGCGTCCTTCCTATTTTCACGAACTCAAACTACGTTTTGTAAAGGGAAACTGTCACCTCTCCTCACACCTTCACCCCCACCTCATCTTGTTCTGATTCCCGCCCTCATAGTCTTCTTCCTCGCTCCTCCCCTTCTCTCCTACCCTCTCCTTACCCTTTCTCTTGAGCTTTTACGAGGGTGAAGGGGGCCGGGGAGACGAAGTTGAACTTTACATTTATTTTTTTCATATATTTAATGCGAGAGGAAGCACAGAGACAGTTCGAGAGGAAGTGGAAGGGAGACGCATCTGTCCATTCCGCGATACCTCGTTCGGCCACATATCGCCGCGCCATATGTTCCCGCTCCGCCATGTTGCCTTCACGATAGCCGGGTCGCTCCCTCCTCCATCCATTTCCTCCATCCTTCTTCCGTTAACGGCTTATGCATTCCCCGCAGCTCTTCTCACCCGTTGCCTCTCGATACTCCACATCGGCTTTAACACGAAGGCCGTTATCGCTTTCTTACCAGCCATGGTCTACTTGCTTCGGCTCACTCGTGACTCACCCCAAGGACCACGGAGGGCGCCCCGATTCACCCCGATTCATCCCGCCTTCCCCTAGCCTTCGAAGGGACGCCGTCTGACCGTGATTCATCCCGTCGCCCCGGGTCATGGACTTATTATTTTTTTTTTTTTTGGAAATCTTTCCTTCGCGAAGAGAAGCACTCGCCCTGGATTAAAGGTCACCGGAATTACCCTTCATATACATGTCAATTAGGTTTAATTTGTTTAGATGTGTTAGACATCTGTCTCTGTCTCACTTCTCTTTTTTGAAATCTGTTTTACTTGTATCTTCTTTCCCTCTGTGTCTTTGTCTTTCCTCTTCGAGCTTGGATGTTATTCGCATCCCGTAGCCTCCCTTCACGATCGATTCATCCTTATTATAGCCAAGTTCACACGGTCAGTGCATAAGTCCATGATGCAAGTCTGCGCTGCAATTCCCGGCGAGGGCTGGCTGCATGCACCAGAAGGAAGCGGTGCGGTTTCGCCGTGAACTCGTGAACTGAGGCCGGTACATGGTGGCGGCGGCGTCGAGGGCAGCGTGTGCATTCTCGGGGTCTGTGTGGTCATTGCATTTCAGAAAGCTTGGTTTTGTCCTAGCCAGGTCGATTATTGTCCTTAGCGTTTGCATCTGTATCTGTTATTTGTCTGAGAACAATGAGAAAATGGTTAGAAAAAAAATAATAATGATAAAACAGCCTCTTTCGTTTGATTGTTTGCTTTCTGCCTCGTATACTTTCGTCACGTCTTCACGGGGGGAATCAAGGGACGAAAAACGCGTGTATGTGACGAAGCAGTGAAGGAAATGAATAGCGTGGGTGACTCACTCACCCCGTGACTCACCGTGGCACCATGTGGCAGATATGACCCGGCGTGGGTAGAGAGGCACCGTCAGACGCTAGGGAGGAGTGGCCCTTACGTTGTAGCGGGAGTAACTTGATATGCTGCTGCAGGGACCCAGGGGAGAGGAGGAAAGGGGGGGGGGGGCATGGAGATGGGCGTGGTAGGAGGTAGATCTGTATTTCCGACGTGTGTACTGGAGGTCTACACTACCTTTAAATGTGGCGTTTGTGGCGACGGTGGAGGTGATCGCCGTACCCCCACTTGTCCCTTGTTTGGCCCGCTCGTTTTTTTTTTTTTTTTTATGGTATCTATGT
>NC_061850.1:21780594-21783094 GCF_019202785.1 Penaeus chinensis | reverse complement strand
TAAATATCTTAAATCTATAGAAAATGGATGTTATACTTTTTCTGTTTCATTTAAATAAATCATAGAGGATTACACCATCCCATAATTGGAATAGAAACAAATTAGCCATGATTTATTCTTTACTTGTATTGTACTTTATTTGCATTAAGATTTGAGTAGGTAATAATTTTGCCTTTGTTTGATTTCACCAGGAACTTCGTGATGAGGTGGCCAGGCTGAGCCGCCAACTGGCCGAAGCCAAGCAACAGTTGGAGAGCGAGACGCTGATGAGAGTCGACCTGGAGAACCGTTGCCAGTCACTCAGGGAGGAGTTGCAGTTCAAGCAGCAGGTTGGCTAAGCTCTTTAAAGAATGGGAGTCATTTCAGGGCTCTAAGTATCTATGAAAACTCTTCAGGATTTAGTTCATTCACAATGTTACATCTGCCTGTATTGGTGATGGTAGCTAACTGGGGGATTTCAGTTACAATCTTTGTTATGAGAAGTGAGAATATGGTGTGTGTTGCCCAGAAGTATGTTTTATAAGTAGTTTTGATTTTGGCATATATTGTATATCTTTCATTCTCATATTATGCTTTAGCGCATCTTTTATAGAGATCCGATAGAAGGGGTTGCTGGTATAAAAACTCACACCGCACTCTTATTTGACTTTCCACAGGTGTACGAACAGGAGATCACCGAGACCAAGAAGAGAAAGCTGGTAGAGATCTCTGAGCTCGATGGCCGACTCCAGGTAGAGTACGAGGCCAAGCTGACTGAGGCTTTGAAGGATCTCCGTGATCAGTATGAGGAGCAGCTCAGGAATAATCGCTCTGAGGTTGAATATCTTTACGAGACGAAGGTAAGGTGTTTAGCATTTGTTAATTTTCAGGTGCCTTAATTGTAGTTCATAACTTTTTCTTACCAGTCAGTGTCGATAATAATATTTTGATGGATATATATAGACTATTGTTAGGTAAGTTTATTTGGCATTAGAAAAGTGAAAAAGCTCTAAATATTTTTTATTTCTACAGATTGATGAGCTTAACAGACGCGACCAGCGTTCTACTGAAGATACAGATGCTCTGACAAGTTCCCTAAGAGAAGCCAAGAGCAAAGTTCAGGACCTCACCTCTCGTCTTTCAAATCTGGAGAGCACCAACAATGCACTCAAGGTACACTTTGGAGACAAATAGGGCTCAATTACCTCTTTTTTATTTTCGGTTTGCTGATTTTTCTTTTAAAATCTGTTGTCAGAAAGCAGGTAAATGGAAATATTTTCTAATTACAAGATATTGATTACATGCATTTTTCTTAAACATTAAAAGGGTTCTTATTATTAATATTAAGTCTCAGAACAATAAGAATCTTGATACAAAAGTTATGCTTAGTGTCATCATATATGAAAGATATCCTTCCTATTTAGCAGTGCAGATACTTGTATTCTCCTTATATATGTAAATGGATATTTTGTTTCACAAGATGTAGGTATGAGTGAATTATTCACAGTTTTAATTTTGCCCCTCAGCAACGTGTGCTCGACCTGGAGGGACAGCTGGAGGCAGACAGAGACACCCATGCTTCGGAGGTATTGATGCTCAAGGAGGAGATCATGCGCCTGCAGAACCAGATGCAGGTGCAGCTTCAGGAATACCAGGATCTTATGGACATCAAGGTGGCCCTAGACATGGAGATTGCAGCTTACAGGAAGCTCTTGGAGGCTGAAGAAGCTAGGTGGGACACCTTTCTATTTCTCATTTGCCTTGGGTGATGTGCATATTTGTGTTGCAGAGGAAGGTTTAGTAAGTGAGGAGCTTGAAAAGATTAACTTCCATATACAAGCCTGAAATATTGTTTGTAGGAGAAACCACACTATTCTGCTCTGTATCTTGTGTTTTTGTTCCATTTTTTTTTTTTTATCACATTGTTGTGGCTAATACCTTCTAGTCTTTTTAAGTAAGGCTTATTAAAGGTTTTGGAGATTTGAAGAGTCTTTATCACCTAGTCAGCAATATCAGCAAAAGATGTGGCTGTGTTCTTAGATTTTACAAAAAAGAGGATTGAAAGTAATACAGCTTGAAATTTTTAGGGAGCTATATGTCAATATATTAACACCAAATGCAGTATTTACTATATTATAGGAAATATTTGTAGGAGATGTTAGGAGTTGCTCTGAGATGAAGAATTTGTGTTTGTATATGATTATTCTGAACTATGGTTGCAGGTTAAACATCACAGTGTCCTCAAGTGCCACAGAGAGAGAAACCCCATACAGGCGAACACCTCAGAGGGGAATGAAACGCAAGAGGCAAGTCATTGAAGAGGAATTCCAGAAGTCCGCATACCAATCCACAGCTAGATCGGTAGGAGACATTGACATTGTCGAGGACTGCCCTGAGGGAAAGTTTGTCAAGCTCTTCAATAAGAGTGACAAGGTATGAATTATTGTGGAGTTATTTGTCATTTTTGTACTTTTATTTTAAGAATGTTTTATTATTTTTCTATTGTAGTTTATGATCTTAC
>NC_061850.1:21760594-21775594 GCF_019202785.1 Penaeus chinensis | reverse complement strand
TTTATATAGCATTGCTATATCCCATATGAAATGTTACCAATTTCTCCACAGGGAGGCCCAAAACAAATTATCATTCTCAGATTTTTTTTGTTTTTTTTTGTTTTTCATTTATTTATATCACTTGCAAAGTTGCCCAAAAAAAGGAGAGGGGTTGAATTTTTTTGACTTTCCTATTTATTTTGTTTAGTCCTTTACCTTTGCCACTTCTGTGATTGTATTTTCTTCTTTCTGTCTCTTTTTCTTTTCTTTTATGACATTCAATGAAATTGATCACCCAGGAAATCCAGAGAAAGACATGTGATGTGGGAGGAAATGCTGAATGCTTTCATTAGTTGCTGCTGCTTTATGCTATTGGAGCTGAGCATTAATTAATGTTGGAAAACTGACTTTGGAATAGTTTGAAAGTTGTAATTATTATTATTATACTAAAGAAGAAGAAAAATCCTTTTTTGTACATGCGCACTTCCTGCAAATGTCTTGACCTTCTCAATAAACATTCAATAAATATTCTAGATGATGCTAAAAGACATTGGCAATAATAACAACTAACAAAAAAAAAAAAAGTAATACATCATTAGTGGAAACTAATAATAATAATAGTAATAAGGTACGATTACCTTAGCTTTCCATTTCTTCCTGAGGTGGATTGTCTCATGAGTCAAAGTACTCTACTATTAGAGCATTTCAGTGTAGATTTCAGTAGTACATTTTAAGTGTGCATATGCCTTTGTCTGATCCTTCCTTGCTATCTGTCCCTGGCTGCTGTTCTTTTGTTTATAATTAGATAGGCTGCATGGTTTCTTTATTTGTAATTAGTATTGTTTATAATTTTATTTATTTATTCATTAATTTTTAAGTTCCAGTTTGGTCTGAACTGAGCTGTGATTGTCTTTTGGCCTTTTGCATGATTAGATATGTAGACATTTGCAGGGTGTACTTGCTCTGGAGGGGAACACATGTATACCTCAGCTTGTACTGACAGTTTCTGTCTTTTTTAATGTCTTTCAGTGCAGATGCTTTTCTCAAAAAGAAAGGGCAACAGCTGGAAAGAGATCATTGATACTGTGAATGATAGTATTTTTGTGTAACTGAGACTGTGCACTCTTAAGAAATGCTTCAAGTATTTGATAATTGTTTATGTTTCTGAATTTGTGCAGTTCCAGCCTTACAGAACCAAAATATATGATGCTTCAGAATTGTAAAATGACACCATAATGGTGACTTAATTTCAAGAAATGGTTGATTTGCTTGGAATAAAATCTTAACTTTCCTTCAGGTATGATTGTTGAAAAATGGATCGTAGCTAGATATAGTGTGTTTTGTTTTTGGTTGTTTGGTTTCCATTGCCAGGTGGTTATGGACAAGTGAAAAGGTTTTGAGCAATGTCTACACTTCAGAAACTAAATGTTTTGCTCTATTGCTCAGGTAATTAAATTTTAGGCCCTGTCCTTTGTAGTCACTGAAAAGGTAGATACTAATAATATGGCCCTGTGGATGTAGTATTTTTGTTTTTATTTTATTTATTTATTTATTTACTTATTTATTATTTGATTATTTGTATAGATTTGTTTATTTTTTATTTGTTTTTGTTTACTGAGAGCAGCTGTCAGGTTAGGCCGATGTTATTAACTGTGGAAACAATCAACCTTCTCCTTTCATGATATGATTATTGTGTTATGGGCTCTCCCTCTTAGATGGATCAGGTCAATATAGGTCGCCGTGTTCTCGATGACCTCATTTTTCTCTCCCCTCTGCAGGAAGAGGAGGAGGAGGTATCGCGACTATACACTGGTTGCATCCTCGCTTAAAACACCTACCTACCACCTAAGAGCTCCTCCTGCAGTCGTAAGTAGCGTTAGGAAGTTGCTCCCATGTCCCAGCTTGCTAGCCATAGGGCTGCCTACGAGATGCTTTTTCCTGTAACGCTAATGATGATGATGATGATGATGATGATGATGATGATCATTCTCTCTCAATCTCGACCCCAGTGTGAATAAGGGGGTTAGAGCCAGGTAGAGACACTGTGTGATCTGACAGCTGCTTTTAGGATTTTCTTTGATTTTTATTCACTAAGGCCAGAGCAGCTCGACCACAATTTTTTTTTCTTTTCCTTTCTTTTTCACATCATTGTCAGATGATGGCAAGTGCAGACTGTATTGCTTATGTGATATTATGTTGACTTGCAACTCTGACACTTATGTGAAAGACATAGAAGAGATTCCTTTTAAGAATTCAAAACACAGAAAAAGGAACAGGTCTTGCTGGAAAAAAACCTTGTTGAATAAAACATGTCTTTTAAGTAGCTGACAGGGTGAGGTAACTTATGAAAAAAACGAATCCCCCAATAAGCCCAAACCTGAAAGAACGGGTTTTGTTCCTGCCCAACTGACCCCACCCACTGTGTTTTCCTTTACAGAGAAGTGCGGACGGATCATCCCCCGAGAAGTGCAGCATCATGTGAGTGGCAAGGCGACGATGGTTAGCCCTAGGTTGCCTGATGCCAAATTGGCTCCCACCCAGTTTTACGTACAAAATGACCTCCATCCCTCTGAGCCGCACGCTTCCTGTATCAGGATGGTTTTGCTGAGTTTTGAAATAAAAAAAAAGGGGCCTGAGTTCTTTCAATTTTTTTTTTTGTTTCTCTCTCTCTCTCTCTCTCTCTCTCTCTCTCTCTCTCTCTCTCTCTCTCTCTCTCTCTCTCTCTCTCTCTCTCTCTCTCTCTCTCTCTCTCTCTCTCTCTCTCTCTCTCTCTCTCTCTCTCTCTCTCTCTCTCTCTCTCTCTCTCTCTCTCTCTCTCTCTCTCTCTCTTTCCTCTCTCTTTCTTTTCTTTCTTTTCTTTCTTTCTCTTTTCTTTCTTTTCTTTTCTTTCTTTCTCTTTTCTTTCTTTCTCTTTTCTTTCTTTCTCTTTTCTTTCTTTCTCCTTTCTTTCTTTCTCTTTTCTTTCTTTCTCCTTTCTTTCTTTCTCCTTTCTTTCTTTCTCCTTTCTTTCTCCCTTCTGTCTTTTTCTTTTTCTTAAGTGAAATGCAAGAGTCCATATAATTGCATGTTTATCTTTTTTTTTCTTTTTGATTATATAGTGATTTATGTGAAAAAGCTGCAAGAAGTAAGATATATACATATATATATAAATATATATTTATAGATGTATTGTAAACACATTTGAGTAGGTATCATCTCCGTATCTATGTTTATACTGTACATTGAACATGAAAATTTGATTGGCTGTTGCATTGTCAAAGGAAGTGATGTGGTTTTGAGAGGACTAGGAAACAAAGGCCAGTTATGAAATTGCTTGTTACTTAAAGACATTAGTGCTGAGCATCAGAAGCTGGATGGGGTCACCAAGAGAAAGTGCTGATAGAGAACTTTTTTGTGTCGTAAAGGGATCTCACATTTTAAGAGGAGTAAATCACAAGCCTTTCGTGGGGGCATGGGATGATTTGGTCCTGTGCCAGAATACAAAGGAGAATTTTGTTAGAAGGGTTCATTTGTTTTAACACGATAAAAAAGAGAGACAAAACGATGAAAACAAACAAGAAAAAAAATGAACAAACCAGAATTTTTATGTTGGCCTGAATTTGGGTAGGTAAGTATATACCCCTTGCTGTATGGAGTTCATGCCGGTTCTCAGAAAGGGGAACGGTGTTCGCTTACATATATATCTTTTTTTTCATTTTAGATTTTTTTTCTTTTTTTCTTTTGGTTGCCTAATGATAAAACCAAACTTTTACGGTGGTTTGTATGACGAGGTCAGAGAGTTTTGCTTCATGTGCTTATTCTTCTTGGATATTAATAAAAACTTTAAAAAACTTTAAAAAAAATAAAAAAGACTTAACATTTTCGAAGTGCAAGCATACTAAGTATTATAAGTAAGGAGAGAACAGTGTTAATTTACCTGTTAAGGAGGAGAGGCCTGCCATTTTTGGGAAGGGAATATAAGGTGGGAGAGGAAGAGTTCACCAGAGGAAGCAAAACGCCACACACACTGAGGAAATTTTCACTCACACAAGGGTTGTACTTCTTGTCTTTTATTATATTATGATTATTTGTTATTTAGTTTTTCATGATTCATTCTATCATTAATGCAGAAGGAAACAAAATTTTGCCAACAATTGGGTTTTATCATTTTCTTTTTATGATTGATATCAATAATTGTTTTCAATGCTCTAAGTATATATAAACGATTAGTCATGTTTTATTGATTTGTGCCAATAGAAATCAGTGAGTCAAAGAACTTTTATGTCCAATTAAAAGTAATAGAGAGAGAGAGAGAGAGAGGGAGAGAGATGTATGTGCTATTCTCTCTCACAAATGTTCACTGCCATTTTGTTTCCTAAATGTAAGTGGTGGCAGCTTCATGAAGCTGACACTTGTTAAGGATACCTTGTAGGGGTTAACTGTATTGCTTTTGTTTTCTGTATCATCGTCTCTTTTGTTTTTCGATTTGTTTTTTTATTTGCCTCCCCACATTACTTCAGGTCTATTTATATCATGTTACGTCTTTGCTGAAGGCTAAGCCCAATGATTCCTATTGTAAGTAAGATGTGGTTGTTTCTAATAGGGTTTTTATTTTTTATTTCTTCAGCTATACAGTAGGATGATTACCCCAGTCCCCTCCCTTTACACACACATATATACAAAAGGGAAAGGATTTGAATGAGGTTTATGTTTATTTAATTGATTGATTATATGTTCAGGAAAATGGGAAGAAAGTATTGGAAGAAAAGAGAGGGGGGCGGGGGGAAAAAGATGATTTTTAGATTATTTTTAAGTTTGTGATGACCAGATTCTGCTGACCTAAACCTTGGACCTTGTGACCAACCAGAAAACTTGCAAATTTTGGACACAAAACAAGGCTTAGGGAAGTCGATGGCCTCTTTAACATTGTAATGAAGGCTAACACTCGTTTGCACGCTTATCTCAGCACACTGCCGCTGCAACCTGTATGTAAGGGGATAGAAGGCCAGGCACATTTCAAGATCATTATGGTAAATGAAATTATTATTATTATTATTATTATTTTTATTTCTCTCTTAATATCCCATTCTCTTTTTGTTCTCTTTCTCCCCATTGCCAATACTACTATACAAATCTTATTTTATGTTGATGCTAGTATCATTCTACTCCTTACATGGGTTGCTGCAGCTTGTAAGTTTTACAGAGGAAAAAGTCTTTTTATGTTTGTTAGCCCAGAGAAATAAAAATGAATATATTTATATATTTTCATGAATCCCACTATCAGAATTGTAAAAAAAAAAAAAAAAAAAAAAAAAAAGGCACTTGAGGTAGAAATTATTCCCACATATTCCCTCAAGAAAAATTATATATTGTAAAAAAGAGTGAAGAAAAACGTGTCTCGTAATGCTGAAGAAACAAAGATCTTTTATTGATGAGAGAAAAAAGTATATCAGTTGTGTAACCTTTGATCAACCTGGCTTTGTAGCGTCCAAAGTGGTTCTAGTAGTGTGCCTTCAGTGGATATTCTAAAAAAAAGAAAAAAAAAGAAAGCTCTTAAAAAGAAAGAAAAGATATGTACTGTATAATGTTAAAAATTGTCTTTTAAGAGTATGGATTTACTTTAATAAAAGTTAATAGATTCATATGTATTTTTTGTTGTTGTTGTAGACCTGTGGCAGTATTTGTAGAGTTCAGGAGGTAAAAGCTGTGCATGTGAGAATTGTTTTTATGTGTACCAGTATATACATTATGTATACACATACATTGAGAGTGAACTATAATATATATATATATATATATATATATATATATATATATATATATATATATATATATATATATTTCAAGTATTTCAGGTCAGATCAGTTTACTTGCTCTTACAGATCAATTGATGGCCTTATAATTTTTTATTTATTTATTTACTTCAATTTTGACCTAGAATTATGTAGTCATTGGAAATTGCATTTAGAATATATGAAAATATTTTTTGATATTCCAAAACAGAGAAAAGAGAAGCAGACATACAAGGAAATATTTCAATATCTAGACTAAAATGAAGAGAAATAGAACAGTTAGAAAGCAAGGGTTTGGCTTCAGAATGTGCATTGTGTGTAATATTATGTTAAGGAAAGATTACATTTCTTGACCTTCCACTCTTGCTTCTTGTTCCTCACTGATGGACGTTTGGAAATGCACAAGTGAAGATTGCACTGTGTTTTCTCATGGTGAGATACTGTTTACGGTTTTCATGCATAGTTGCATACATACAGGAATATATTTGTATATGCATTGTAAATAGTGACTATTCAAGGAATATGAAATAAATGGTAAAGACCACAAAATAATGAGTTCAAGGAAAATCTATATGTCCAAAAGAAGGGAACTGGTATAAAGCTTTGAAAGTTGCTAGCAACAGAAGTGAACTAAACTGAATTTAGAGAAGTATTTTATTACTTGGAAGTCTTTCATTTGCGATGAGTTGATTTATATTTGAAAACCAGTTTTATATCTAGAATAACAGGTAATATCTGAATTATTTTTGTAGCAATTTGGCTAAATCTAATATTTTATCTTTGTATATGTGGTAATTGCAGCTTGTTGTGCCACCTGGATGGAGAGTACTTTGGATTGCAAGGAAAACATTTATAGAATTCACGGAGCTCATTTTTGCTTATTAAATGCCACAGATTGTCTAATCTGAATTCCAGTGTACATCCCTGCATATTTATCTTTATCTCTATCTACAACCTTAGTTCCAAACTTGCACTGCACAGATCTTCCATCTCCAGATCCTTCACTCCATTTTCACCTCCCATTTAAGTCACTGCCGCTCCCTCCTTTTACTTCAGCACCTTCTTGCCATGCCCAGCTGCTGGTCCTTGTTCGTCCTGCATTCCACCTCCTCAGAATTTAGACAAGTTTCTTCAGACATTACTTCTTATTCTCAAGGGTCCTGGTAGATAATTTGGATTTGGATTATGACTTCTATGTAAATGGTTCTCTTGAATTTGTATAGTCCTGAAGGTGTCCACACATCTGTACTCGAGCATAACCTTCAGTTTTTAGTCACTTCTAAGGTGTTTGGAATTTTATTATTATGGTAGTTATCTATTTTACTACTAATCATATTAGAAGGGATTGTTCTTGTCTTGATTTTGCATTTACCCAGGGCTGGATTAACCATTAAGCAAAATAAGCACATGCTTAGGGCAGGGAAAGGGGCACCAAATACCTAATTAAATATCATTAATATGAAAAGTACCCAAATTAAAGTATTCAGATTCCATCTAGGTAACACAACATATTTCACATCTAATGACTGACTTGCCATTGGTCTCTGAGCTGGGTCTCCAGCTAATGCTCTAATGATATATTGTTTTGCTGTAATAAAATAAACATTTTCTTCACTTCCATTTCCGGTTAAAATCCATGGTGGTGTTGATTATATTTTTCTCCCATAAATATAATTTCTTATCGTGCTGGATAGTGGAGTGTAGGCACCATGGTGATAGGTTGGGCCCAGTAAACGTCTGTTATTTGAATTGCAAAGCCATACTGGTGAGGAAATAGCAAATTAGGTGTTGCAGCTCTTGAGTGAAATATGTAAACTAGAAATATTATCAAAAGACAGTTAATTTCTTTTCTACCGTACAATTACTCTACTTTTTCAGCCTCAACCAGCCGGTGGAAAATTCTTAGAAGTTGTATTGGAAATGAGTGTCTTAAAATCCCTCTCTGATACCAGATGGGAGGCACATGTTGCGGCAACAGCAGCAATTTTGAACTCTTTCCAGAATTTTTTTTTAGATGCAATAGAATATCTAGTGGAAGAACAGTCACAAAAGGGAGACGCTAGAAGAGAAGTAATATTGCAGATAAAATGCAAGAACTAGAATTCGTTTTCATGTTGTTTTTTTGGAATTACGTTTTGCAGAATTTTCAGAGTAAGTCAAGCTCAGCAAATTGAGGATGTGGACTTAAAAACAAGCGCAAATCAGTATGTATAATTAGGTGAGCAGCTGTGCATTTCCCGAGGTGAATTTAAACGTTATGAAGCAGCTGCAAGTGAAATGGTACTAGATGTTGATTACAAGGCAGCTACAACTCACAAACGTATCAGTAAGTAAGTACCCAATGACGGAGATGCACCATATGTATATTTGATGCCATGGATAAGTTTCGTATCATTTATACAATTGTTGACATACTTGAAACTCAGATGAAAGAAAGAGGAGAGACAGAAATAGAGAGATTTTCGTTTCTAAGTGATGTACCACTGCCACATAATGTACGCCATAAATGCAGTGAAACAAAAAATGTAAAAACAAGATTCAGTCATGCTGAACTATTTAAAGTACAAGATAACATTGAGTGCGTCTTTCCAAAGGTAGACTTTGGCGTATATTTTAACATTAATGGTCACAAATTGTTCAGCTGAACGCTTATTTTCTCATAGCTTAAAAATCCCATCAGAACAACTATGTAACAAGGCAGGCTGGCTGGCTGCTTTGTTACGTATAGAGACAGATGTGTTATGTAAGATCAGTTTTGAGGATCAAAGACTGCAGTCAAAAAAAGCAGGAGCAAACTTTTCAAATGTAAGCGAAAGTATACAAAAACAAGCATTGTTTTCTTTCTTACTGAAATGTAATCCGGCCCAGCATTCACTCGTTATAGAAAGTTAATCACAAGCATTGCAATACCAATAAAAAGTGCGTTTTAATACTTTTGCCTTATATTCATGCAGACTGGTTACATTTCCATACACAATTTGAATTCCGTAAATATAACAAAAGTATATAATTGACGAACAATATCCAGGGACAGATTTTACAACCACGCAACCAAAACCAGAGAACAAGCCACAGAAAATTGGAATAAAGCACATAAATCATTGAATCTCAGGCAGGCACAGGAGCGTCCGAATATATTTTGTAAAAAGTCGCATGTGCACGAAAACCAAATATAATACCAGAAAATCACAGAGCAATAATAAAAAAAGAAACGGGTCAGAATCATAAGATCAAACACCCTAAGAATTGGCTTCATTAAATTGTATACAAGTAACCAAACAAAAAGTGGCGAAGTGCTACTCCTAATCTCCCCGCAAGTAGTCTGTCACATTGTAACACTGATCTAACGATATCTAGAAATCACGGATCTGACACGACCATCGCAAATGAAGAAAGCTGTACACCCATCAGTCCACCCTGAGGGGTGGACTGTTTTTTTCTCCCCAACATACTCCAGGCTTATCATGGCCAATAATGAAGACGTAATCCCACTTTTAGGGGCAATGAGGCTTGCCCCTTCATCAAATAGCCCCAATCCCGGCTCTCCTTTGACCACGGCTCCGAACACTGCAACAACTACTCCCTCATCAATGCATACTAGTACATTATCCACCCTAATCAACAACCAACCCCCAGGAGACATTTCTACTCTCCCAACATGCTCAACTTCAACACCTTTACTCCCACAACCTTCTTCATCAACCACCCCATCTCCCCTTATTACTACCTTACAACCTTATTGCCCACCTCCCTATAACACTACCCCCCTCAACGCTACTCCCTCCTCCACACGTCCCCGCACTTCTACCACCACCTTTAATCCTAAATACTCTATTTAGCCCAGCCAAATGGGACCGATTTTTCGTGATCCCTCCCACAGCTCCCTACTCTAAAAACACCCTCCTCTTCCAACAATGCCTCCAAAAACAAGTAGGCAAAGTCTCTTTCCGTAGCCGACCCGAACACTCCCGTCTCGTCACAGTAACATCTGAAAACCAAGCTATAGCATTAACAAAACTTCATCCAACCCTCAATACTTGCACCGGAACTGTCTCTATCTCCCCAAGAGATTGCCCAATCTATGACAAAGAATGGTTATCAACATTGCCAAAATTACTTTCCGTAGACATGACCTTCCCTTTAATGTTTACGTAGGTGGGGAATCCCTACCTGTCCGACCATACCAACCTCCTCCCCGTCAGTGCCAAAATTGTTGGCGTTTAGGACATCCTGCCAAACATTGCCGTTCCACAGCCAGATGCCCTATATGTGCCCAACCTGGCCATACTCGATCAAATTGCTCTGCACAATCACGCACATGTGCAAACTGTGGCGGCCCCCATAATGTATTTTATAGAGGCTGCCCCACCTACAAATTTGAGTCTGAGGTAGCAACTCTCAGATTCAGACTTGGACTCTACGTGAAGCCAGACAGGAGACACGTCGACGAGGTTTTTCTCTTACCCCCTTCTCTAGTAATGTCAGTCACTCTGCCACTCCCCCTACCTCCCAAGCTCCTACACCCTCTCCTAAACCTAACCCTCCTCTACCTAACTTCCCCTCTTCTATCCCCTCTTCTACCTCATACCCTCCCCAGTCAAATTCTTTTGCCATCCTAAATCCAGACACTCCAATCTCTACCCAGTCAAATTCTTTTGCCATCCTAAATCCAGACACTCCAATCTCTACTACAGCCCCAACACCTTCCCCTCTCCCTCCCTGCACTACCCGCAGCAGACAGAATAAACGTTCCACCCCCTCTTCTCCTACCCCACAATCACCTGCACCTTCCTTTGCCCCTATTCTTCAGACACCAGACTTCTCTTCTCTCCTCTTATAACCCATCCATTATGTGCCTTCAAGAAACTTTTCATACACATTCTCCAATACCAATCCCCAATTACCATTTTGTTTCTTCCCCACACTCCCTTTATGTCTCGTCCATACTTTTCAACTAGAAAACACCTTATGTCATACCTCCCTTTCAAACCACTGTCCCTTGTACAGTTGTTTGTATCTTTCTTCTCCCCTTCCCACCCCATTAACTTCGTTGCTTTTGAAAACCTAATTTCCCAACTTCAATCACCTTTCCTCATAGTAGGTGATTTTAACTGCCGTCACACTCTTTGGGGTGATTCTATCACCAACACCCGTGGCCGAGCTCTAGAGCGCTTCCTCTCCACAGCTGATCTTATTATTCTAAATACAGATCGCCCCACATAATTTGATACACGCACGCAGTCTTTTTCATTCATTGATCTCTCTCTCTTCATTTAGATTTCCACTGGTCAGTTCTAGACCACTTTCCCTATAGTGACCACTTTCCAGTTCTCCTTTCTCCAACTTCATATGTGCCACTTCCTAATTCCCTTTCTGGTGCTTTGATAGAGCTGACTGGCACACTTTCACTTCACTCTGTACTATTCATACCCCTCCATCCTCCCTCTTATCCGTATCAGAAATGATACAATTTTTCATAACTACGTCCTAAGAGCTGCCCGTACAGCTATCCCTCGAACCTCAAGACCCTATACCTCCAAATGTGTTCCATGGTGGAATTCTGATAGCACTAAAGCACTCCGTGTAAAACGTGCAGCCTGGAACAGTTACCGCTACAAACGAGTACCCCAAATCAACTATCAGCTCTTATCTCCTTTAAAAGAGCATCTGCCTGTCTTCGACGTACAATCCGGAATAGTAAAACAAATAGCTGGCGAAATTATGTTTCCTCAATTACATCCTCTACATCTATCTCAAATGTTTGGCGCCGGATCCATAAACTATCAGGCAAACATCCCCCCCCATCCAGCCCCCATCCTCCATATTCGAGAAACCCTCATCTCTGATCCTCCCGAAATTGCTAATGAACTGGGTGATTATTTCAGCCAGGTCAGTAGTGGCTCTCACCTTTCTCCACACTTCTCTTCTATCAAAACCATTAGGGAACGTATCCCCATTATCTTCACCCTATCCTCTGCTGAGTGTTACAATGCTCCCTTTTCTTCCTCTGAACTCAGTGCTGCCCTAAAATCGTGCCGCAACACTCATGAAGGCCCTGACGGTATTCACTACCGTATGCTCTGAACAACTCCCATCTTCCTCATTATCCTTCCTATTACCAACTTACAACAACATATGGACATCAGGAAATTTTCCTTCTCATTGGCGAGAAGCTCTTATCCTCCCCTTCCTGAAACCCAATAAACCGGGTGCCCTCCCTCAAGACTATCGCCCCATCGCACTAACTAGCTGCTTATGCAAACTACTAGAGCGAATGGTTAACTTCCGCTTAATGTGGTATCTTGAATCCCACAATCTTATCTCACCTTCCCAGTTTGGTTTTCGCCGTGCCCGAAGCACAGCTGACCCCCTTGCTCATTTTGAGACATATATTACATCCGCATTTGCACGCCATGAATCCGTACTAGCTATGTTTTTTGACCTAGAAAAAGCATATGATACGACATGGAGGTACCATATTCTCCAACAATTGTCCTCTCTAGGTATATGGGGAAACATGGGTGTCTTCATAAAGTTTTTCCTCTCCCAACGCACTTTCCAGGTCAAAATTGCCTCTTCCACACCATCTTTCTTTCCTCAAATTGAAGGCGTCCCACAAGGCAGTGTGCTTAGTACCACCTTATTCCTTCCTGCTGTAAATTACATTGTGTCAGTTCTACCATCAGGAGCCCAGTCATCACTATATGTTGATGATTTAACCATCTATAACTCTGGCACATCCATACCAAATCTCTACCAATTTCTTCAATCTGCAATATCATCAGTATCCTCCTGGGCCACAAACCATGGCTTCTGCTTTTCTACCTCCAAATCTTTCTCCATCCTTTTCTCTCGCACACGTGTCGGTCCTCTACCTTCACTCTTATATGACACTCCACTCCAACACCGTTCTTCTGGTAAATTCCTAGGCGTCATTTTCGACTCCAAACTATCCTGGCGAGACCTTATTCTTTACATCAAAGAAAAAGCTCGCCGCCGTCTCCGAATCTTACAAACCCTATCCCATTTATCCTGGGGCTCAGATCGTAAAACACTCCTTCATCTTCATGTCACCTTAATCCTCTCCACTCTTGATTATGGATGCCATATCTACTCCTCTGCCTCAACTTCTCTCCTTGCCCATCTTGATACAATCCATCAATGTGGTTTTCGCTTAGCCCGAGGTGCCTTCCGCTCCTCTCCAGTTGAGAGCCTGTACACTGAATCAGGCATACCATCTCTCTCTCGACGCTGTGCCCTTCTCTCTCTCCGATGTTATGCTCGATTCCACCAACTTCCCCTCAATAAACTAACTATCCCACGATCCCTACTTCCTACCTTTGCTTCTTCTCCTTTCTCCACTCGCATGGATACCCTCCTCTCCCATTCCCCTTTTCCCCATCTCCGACCTCTCCCGTTCTCTGTCCATTCAGTCCCTCCATGGCTTATACCTTGCCCCCATATTTGCTCCTCTGTCTTCCCTGACCCACCAAAATCATATATTCCTCCTACTGTCCTTCTCACCCATTTCCTTGACCATGCCTCCACTCATTCCTCCAGTATTCCCGTCTACACTGACGGCTCCAAAGCCACCTCCGGTGCTGGTTTTGCAGTAATCTTCCCAACTCGTACTTTCAAATACCCCCTCCCTCCTGAATCCAGTGTCCTTACTACAGAACTGTATGCACTCCTTTTTGCCTTAAACCACATATACTCACTCCCCTCTTCCTCTTTTACAATTTTTACTGACTCCCGTAACTCATTAACTCTCATAAAGGCAATACATACGACCAACCCCCTTGTTCGTAAGATCCAGAACTGGTTGTTCTACCTGTCCACACGTCATAAAACAATCAACTTTTGCTGGGTGCCCCGCCATGTTGGAATCCCCGGCAATGATCAGGCAGATGCTCTAGCACGCTACGCTGCTATGTCCACAACAAACCAATCACGTTTCTCACGTATCCCAGCCACGGATTATTACTCACACTTTAAGACCTTCTTGTATAATCGATGGCAATACTTTTGGTCAAGTCTACACACTAATAAATTACATACTGTAAAACTGTCAATCTCCTCCTGGTCAGCTCCATTCCATCGGAACAGACGTTGGGAGACGGCCCTCGCCCGCTTGCGCATTGGCCACACCCGTCTAACACACTCCTATCTGATGTCACAATCCGATCCACCCCTATGTCCCTTATGTAATGTTCCTCTTTCAGTCCCACATATTCTATTGTCATGCCCACGTTTTGAAGCAGCCCGTACCTCTACTTTCCCCCACCTATCCTCCCTACATAAACATCCCAACCTATCAGACATCCTTACAGAATCTCACACTTTCTGCTTTGACAACCTGTTTTCCTTCCTCAAACGCATATATATCCTTCACTTAATCTAACCCCTTTATATTACCTCACCCGACCCTAACCCATTCACTCACCAATTCCTTAGCCCAGCTTTAACAACTAATCACTCACTCAACCACCCTTCACTAACATTTACTATAGTGCTACATGACCTTAGATGTCTAGCACATTTATTTTGATTTAAACCATTCACCATCACCCCCAGCCTTTAGCAATTCAGCAGGGATATGACATATGCCTACAGCTTTCCCACCCTTCAGGTTAGGAGGTTCTTCACTGATGGGGGGGTCTTGCACAGGTATTGTGATACCACTTGCACCCAGGCTAACTGTTGGAGGATCTACCTGGTACAGCTGTTCAAAATATTCAGTCCAACATTCATGAACCCCGACATGATCTGAAATTATCTGTCCATCCACTAAGCGAACTGCAGTCATCTGCAAAGAGGGCTTCAATTTTCTCAGGGTTTGGTAGGCAGGGCGAAGGTCATTTACAAAGAAATGGCTTTCAGCCTCCTCTTCTATGAACTGTTCCTTGTCCCCTCTCAGCAGTGTCCAAACCCTGCGCACCAAGGAATGGTGCAAATCCTGATCGCCATTCAGCCGAGCCACACAACATGGTTCTGTGGCCTCCAATGTCTCCAGTGAGATGAAATTCTGCCTTGCATTTGGGTGTTTGTCAATGGACTCCTAAGCTGCATCGAGTGTTTCGCACTTGACGGACTCCCTCAGAGCTACTGGGGCCATCAGGTTTTCGAGTTCTGTAAATCAATCAAAGACTGCCATGACAAATCTCCGGGCACACTCCTCCTCCCTTAATCTGTGTGGTCACTCGAGGACGATGAGTTTTAAAGTGGACCCGTAGGATAGCCACTATCACCC
>NC_061850.1:21750594-21753094 GCF_019202785.1 Penaeus chinensis | reverse complement strand
AGTCGTAAAGCGTATAATATGAATTTTATATTTGGGTAACAAGAACGCTTCTCCCCCCCCCTTCCTCTGCCCCTCCTTCCCCCCTCTCCCCTGCCCCTCCTTCCACCCCTCCACTGCTTCTCCTTTCACCCCCTCCCCTACCCCTCCTTATCCCCCTCCCCCCATCCCCACTGCCTTTGTGGCTTACGAGGAGACTTCAGGCCCGAGTTGTGAAAACTTATACTTATTTTATTTCATGTTCCGCTGGGCAATATCATCTTTACGGAGTCGACAGTCCTTTTGCGTTTTCGATATCTCTTTGAAGACCAACCGGTGCGAGAGAATTTTCCAAAGAGATTTCATGTAATTTGTTTATTCACGAATTTGTCAATGGCTCTCGTCTGAATTTCTTTTTCACAGACCCCAGCTCTCCGGCGTTTTTTTATCAAAATGTTCTTGACCCAGTAGTCTTTCAAGTCTCGCTTTAAAAATTCTGTGATTTCTTTGGGTTTCACAATCGCATTTTGGCCTCGCGGTCTCTCGAGGGACAGCCAATTCAGCCCCGCTTCCTTCTCTCGCCCGTTACTATGTGCCATAAAGTCTTTGGTCCAGGTGGCTGTTGAGGGAATATGAGAGTGTAGGAACTTTTTATGACGTGTTCGGGGATTTCAAAGGGTTACGGAAGCATTAATGAAAATTGGAACTCCGACTCGCTTTGTTTGTTTTCCGTTTGTGTCGGGGATGAAATGGAACACGAAAGGAGAGTCGCTGCTGGGAATCCATTTCTTCTTTGACTTTTCTTAAGGTTTACACGGAATCCCCGGGCTACGCCAGATAGGAATATTCCCTGATCGTTTCCATATAATGATCACAAGACAGGAAGCCGAAGTCAAAACACGGTTTCCAAACTTACGGAAGAAAGTATGAAAGAAAAAGAAAACAAATATTTTGTATACATTTTGGCAAGAAAACCCCTTTCAGTCCGTCATTTTCTGTGGTCGCAGCTGCATGAGGGGAGACTCAAGTACTTGCGTCTCCCTCCCTTTCCAACGTTACGACGTAAGGACACGTCGTAAAAGCGGGGTCCCGAGGGGGCGTCGGGATGGATAAATCGATCGGGAAAACGACAGGAAATTGTTTGTCCCGTATTAGTCATTTTATGTATCGCTAATGTCGCTCCCTGGAGATAAAAATGCAATCCTTTCGGTCGTAGGGCGGAGGGCGCTGCGTCATTGTTTTGTTTGCATAATGAAGCGGCCCAATTAGCATTCGGCAAGAAACGAGAGACGGAATCGCGCCGATCGTAAAGACATCCCGTAAAAACCGTTCTTGAAGCAGGCCTAATGTCTCCCCTCGCCAGAAATGACACTTAGGGCGAGAAATTATGATATTTAAGATAACATTTATAGTTACAGGTCGTCTGGGATATAATTATATACCCATGTAAAACTTCCCTTGCGCACACACACACTTACACTCACACATAATTACACACACACACACACACACACACACACACACACACACACACACACATACACACACACACACACGCACGCACGCACACGCACATATATATGTATGTATGTATGTATGTATGTATGTATGTATATGTGTAGTGAGAAAATAGGAGAGCACTTGTTGCTAGTTTCCATTATTGATCGATTTACTGCATTTGGTGAAAAAACATATTGGGTTTTAACAAAGCAAATCCAACGGTCAGGATTAAAGCATGAACAATAGATGGACTTCATTAAGAATTCACGCAGAAGGACTCTTCAAAACAAGCGGTAAATTAATTCTTTCACTGACACATGACCAAAATAAAATGTTTTTTTTAAAAACAGGGAACCGTTCATATTATGTTTTCCTGTAACAGTATTTTGTGTGTGTACAGTATACACACACACACACACACACACACACACACATACACACATACACACACACATATATATATATATTTATATATATGTATACACACACACACACACACACACACACACACACACACACACACACACACACGCACACACACACACACATATATATATATATATATATATATACATATATATATATATATATATATATATATATAATACACACACACACACACACACACACACACACACACACACATCTGTCTATCTTTCTATCTATCTATCTATCTTTTATCTATTTATTTATCTATCTATCTATACATATATGTAGATATATATACATACAGATACACAGCCAACCACCCATTCACTCACCCACGCAAACACGCGCTTCATACAAACCAAGGTACATCTGTCAGATTTAAACAAAGAAAGACAAAATAAGAAAAGAGAAAGAAACAAAATAAAGATAATAATGTTAATGATAACGGCAAACAAACACATGCAAATACATAATAATGGTAGTGATAACAATAAGAAGAGCAACAACAGGAATAATAATAATAATAATGACAATAATAATAATAATATGATAATAATTATAATAACAGTAACAATAATGATAATAATAATAGTAA
>NC_061850.1:21738094-21745594 GCF_019202785.1 Penaeus chinensis | reverse complement strand
GGGACGCTTAGATAGAGTCGATTTGATGGATGAGGACAGAGAGGGGAGAGACGAGTGCAGGCAGAGGAGGAGGACCGAGGAGGGAGAAGAGAGTGGGATGGAGGAGATAGATTACTGAGACGACGAGATGAGAGGAGGGATGGTGAGGACCGAGATAGAATTTTATGAGATTGACTGAGAGTTAATAGAGAGATATAAAGATGAGCATGAGAGAGAAGATGCGTGAGAAGGTTTTAAGTCAATGAGAGGTAAGAGTAGGAGCGACGGAGAGGTAGAGAGTGATGAGGAAACAGGGGAAAGGATGTGCCGAGAGAGAGAGTGACAGGGATGGAGCGTTAGAGAGTGAGATGTTGAGAGGCATGAGAGATTGAGCGCGAGAGCAGGAGGCGAGCGAGGATAGGAGGAATGAGAGATGAGAGAGAGGAGAGTGGAGAGGGCCGAGTACGGAGGAGAGAGATGAGCGAGGACGAATGATGAGATGCCGAGAGATTGGTTCCTGAGAGCCCGGAGTGAGAGAGAGAGTTGAGGATGTTGAGAGAGAGGAAGCGTGAGGGAAGAAATGAGATCTGAGAGAGCGAGGAGGAGACCGTGGGAGATGATGAGAGAAGTAGAGAGAGAGGAGAGACGGCCGAGATACGAGAGGATGCGAGGAGGGCGAGGACGAGATGACTGAAGTGAGAAGAGAGAGGAGATACTGGCAATGAGACCTGAGAGAGAGAGACTGACGTGATAGGACTGTAGAGAGAGGAGAGATGAGAGTTAGAGGGCACGAGATGTTGAGATTGCGTCTGAGGTGTCTGAGCTAGGACTGACGATGAATGAGAGACGAGCGAGCGACAGATCCGATCATCTTGGAATGAGATCAGTGACCCGGGAGGAAAGTCCGGAGAGAGAGAGGATGGGATTGGAACGCAGGATGCGAGGAAGAGAGGACGAGACGAAAGAAGAGATGAGATGAGAGAGGGAGAGGATGGGAGCTGCGGGAGCACTTGCGCTACGAGATGGAGAGAGTGGGAGAGATTCCGAGGCAGACAGAGAGAGACGGAGAGGAATGGCCGAGAGGAGAGAAAGATGGAGAGAGTGAGGAGAGCTATGAGAGATGAGAGAGCGACCCGAGAGAGAGAGAGGGCGAGGAGAGAGAGAGAGAGTATAGAGAGAGAAGAGAGCCGATTTCGGGTGATGTCTGGAGACGAGAGATGAAGAGACGCACGGAGAATGCCGAGGGACGCCCGGAGAAGACGAGAAAGAGAGAGGGAAGGAAAAGAGGAGCGAGATGAGAGGAGAGAGGAGGATGAGAGAAAAAGAGAGAGAGAGAGAAGAGAGAGAGAGCATGAGGGGAGCACGGTATGAGACAGAGGAGGAGAGATGAGAGGATAGGGAGAGAGATTAAGATGACCGCCGAGACGAGAGAAAGATACGAGATGAGAGACGAGGGAGAAAGACGAGAGGGAGGAGAGATGAGACCGAGAGAGGAGAGTGACCGAGAGAGAGAAGGAGGACCGGAGATAGAGTGAGGAGCGAGGAGAGTCAGAGAGAGAGAGAGCGAGTGAGAGACTGAGAGAGAGAGGAGAGATGATGAGATGGAGAGACAGAGAGTGAGAGGGAGTAAGAGAACGAGAGAGAGAAAGAGGGGGATTGAGGCACCGAGAGGACGAGAAGTTTTGAGGGCAGGGAGACGAATGAGAGAGGACGAGACAGCCGAGTGAGAGATGGAGAGGGAGAAATGATGAGAAGTGCAAAAGCCAGCACACTTCCGGCGGAGAATGGAACTCTGATGGACGACGAGATGAGGGGAGAAGAGAGAGATGAGAGAGAGACGAGCGAATGATGAGGAGGGCGAAGAGCAGGGATTGAAGGACTGGTACGGAGCGAAAGAGAGGCGACTGGTGAGAGAGAGGAGACGGAGGTAGAGAGTAGAGATATGGATCGGAGAAAGAGAGATGACCGATTTGAGCACGATAGAGACGGAGTGATGGGGAGAGAAGACGCGCGCTTGACGAGAGACTGAGATGTGTCTCCTTCCTGAGGGTCTTGGAGGAGAGAGAACTCGATGACAGACTGAGAGATGCTTGACAAAGAGATTGGTGATTTGAGCTAGCGGGCGTCGAGAGAACGATTGAGAGAGAGCGAGAGATAGAGAGGGACCGAGAGTAAGATGAGAGACGAGGCAGAAGACGAGAGAGACTGAGAGGAGGATGAGAAGAGAGACGAGTAGCTGCTTTCAGAGAATAGGAGACGAGGAGGAGTGGAGGAGAACGGGAGGAGGAGAGAGAGGAGAGACTGAATAATGAGGAGGATAGATTGAGATGAGAGTAGTGTAGAGTCAGGATTTAGATGAGAGGGAGACCGAGGAAGATTTAGTGAGGGGTTGAAAGATTGAAGGAGAGGAGAGTGGAGAGATGGGGAGGAGAGAGGAGATGAGAGATGGAGAGCGTGGAGAGAGATATTGAGAGGAGAGAATAAGAGAGAGAATTTGGTGGAGAGATGAGGAGAGAGAGGTAAGATAAAGGAGAGGATTAAGATGCAGAGCGAGAGGAGAGTCTGAGAGTAAGAGATTGAGAAGACGGAGAAGAGCTGAGAGAGTATGAGAAGATACGAGAGGACGGATGATGAAGATGAGGAGGGGATGTTGGAGGAGGATAGAGAGAGAGAGACGATGAGAGAGTAAGAGATGAGAGAGTAGGGAGAAAGAGAGGAAGAGGAGACGTGACGAGGGAAGAGCAGATTGAGGAGAGATGAGAGCGCGATGAGAGGAAAGAGATGACTAGATGACTGAGAGAGAGTAATGTAAGAGGAGGAGAGAGCTCGGGGTGAGTTAGAGGTGGAGTTGAGGAGACCGCTTCCCCGGACCGATTGGAGAAGTTATATAACTTCGGGCGAGAGAGAGTGAGGTGATCTAAGTAGGACGGAGAGTGAGGAGATCGGAAGAGAGAACAAGGAGAGGAGAACGAGGAGAGAGAGATAGAGGGAGATGGCCCGAGAGTTGGAAGATTGAGTAGAGGAGGAGGTGGGAGAGAGTCTTTATGGGAGAGGAGGCGAGGCGGATGAGTGATGAGGGCGGAGGGAAGATTGCCTTGAGGTGCCGGAGAGAGTCCAGAGGGACGACGAGATTTACGAGAAGACCGAGAGGTACAGTAGAGAGAGGAGACGAATAGAGGAGAGACGAGAGGAGATGATAGAGGGGAGGAGAGAGCAGAGGGGGGAGAGAGAGATAGATGAGAGAGAGAGTCAGGAGACGAATGAGAGAGTAAGAGGTAGGTAGCGTTAAGAGATGATCTCGGGTCGATGAGAAGGCAAGTGTTGAGATCACGGATTCGAGAGATTTAGAGAGAGAGAGAGTCAAGATAGGATCGAGATGGAAGAGAGATCGGAGAGAGAAAAGAGTCGGATGAGAGAGAGAGGACGAGAGGAATGGGGGATAGAGGAGATCGAGACGAGTGAGAGTAGTAAGAGAAGTAGTTAGACGAGAGAGGTTAACGGTAAGAGGGATGGATGGCTCCTGGAGAGAGAGAAGAGGAGAAAAGGAAAGAAGAGGTGAAAGAGGAGAGGGAAAAGACGAGGAGAGCAGAGCCGTGAGTAGACTGGGAGAGAAGGCCCGAGATAAGAAAGAGACCATGAAAGTACGAGACGGAGAGAGAGGAAGAGTGGAGGAAGACGGAGGTTCTGTGGCGAGAGAAAGGGAGAGAGGAGAGAAAGTGAGTGAGAGAAGAGAGATGAGTGAGGAGGACGGAGTTGGGACGACGTCGAGAAGAGACGAGAGAGAGAGAGAGGGAGAGAGAGGAGAATGAGTAGAGTGTCCGAGCGGACGATGGAGAAAGAGACGCGAGGAGAGAGATGAGAGCATTGTGCGAGACAGATTGATAGAGACGTTGAGAGAAAAAAGTGAGAGAGGAAAGATGGACGAGGAGATGGATGGGGAGACGAGACTGAGAGAGCAGAGAGAGAGATCTTGGATAGAGAGAGACGAGGAGATGATGAGCTATAGACTGAGTGATGAGGAGAGGTGAGAGAGAATGATGGGGAAAGAGGAGGAGATCGAGGAGGAGGGAGATTTGATATGATGGGGAGAGAGCAGGGGAGAGCCGGGAGAGGAGAGGGAGAGAGACGTTGCCGGGATTCTGAGAACCGAGGACTGGGAGGAGCCAAGGAGGAGAGAGAGATCGATGTCGAGAGATGGGAGAGAGTGATTGGAGAGACCGATGAGGGGGAGGAAGACGCGAGAGCGAGAACGCTGAGAGAGATGACGAGAGAGGAGAAGGAGGGAGATGAGGAGAGGAGAAAGAGAGAAGAAGAGAGGGGAGCGAGATGAGGAGGAGGATGAAGAGACAGAGGAGAGATGATCGCGAGAGAGGAGAGAGAGAGGGACGATTCAGAGAGATGAGGAGAGGAGAGATGAGAGAGAGGATTGAGAAGAGATGAAGGATGAGACTGAGAGCGAGAGAGAGGGAGAGAGCGAGAGAGCGAGCGGGAGAGAGGAGAGAGAAGAGAAAGAGGAGGAGAGAGGAGATGAGAGAAGAGAGAGAGATGAGAGAGAGAGAAAGAGATGAGAGAAGAGAGACCCGAGAGAGAGAGCGGAGACAGAGATAGCAGACTGTGATCATCGACGAGAGGTAGAGAGGATGAGGAGAGCGAGAGATGAGAGGAGATGAGAGATGGAGAGATTGAGAGAGAGAAAGAGAGATAAAAACGAGAGAGAGGAGAGGAGAGAGAGAGAGAAAGAGATGGGATGATGAGATGATAGAGAGATAAGAGAGAGAGATAGAGACCGCGATGAGAGACATGGGAGACGATGACGCGAGGAGAGAGATCGAGGATGAGAAAAATCTTACTTATGATCTTAATGGACGCTAAAACGAGATCAGAATTGCATATTAGAAATCAGACTTAAAGCGTTCAAATTATAATCTATCAAATAAATTGCAGAACGATGTTTAAGTCGTTATAACAAATCGATATATGGAAAGTCTGATGTTTGCTATATGCTCGCTTTTTTCATTAGTTAATGTGAATAGTTGTTGTCCTATGGGAGTGAGTGGCAATATATTCTGTGGTGTGTGTGTGTGGCCTTGTTTTGTGTGTGTGTAAGGTAGTGTGTGTGGGGGGAGTGTTTGTATCACTTTGGGACTTGTGGCATCTATTGTGTCGATGGTGTGCGTGCTTGTGGGTGGTGTGTGTTTGTGTGTGTCTCGTGGGTGTGTGTAGGTGTTCTTGAGGTGGAATTGGGTATGTATGGATGTCTGTTATTTCTGTGTGCGTCTCGTATTGGGTTTGGTGTGGTAGGTGAATTAATAATTAATTATCAGTACGTCCCTGGTGGGTGTGACCTACCTTATGTGTTTTAGTTTAGATCACAGTCAAGAAGATTACTTCCATTATTCATAAAAGCACGCCTGAAGTAAATTTAAATTTAAAAATTTATGAGTAATTAATAAAACAAGGGTAAACGTATTTATATAAAGTTCCAATAAGAGACAATAAACCTGATAATCAAGAAAATGAGGAAAAGAACCCAGGTACAGAAGTAATTAATTTAAATATTTTTGATGATAACATTTCGAAGTAATTCACGCGACATGTAAGATTAAATTTGAAGGATTATTTGTCAACACGATCTGATCTGCTATTAAATTGACTAATGATGAAAAAATAATCCGAATTTTATTTCAAAGATTATTTAGAGATATGAAGGCTGTCGATATAAGTACAGCAAAGAAAGCAATTTAAACAGACAAAGACGCGGATTCTTACTATTTCCATTCGTATTTTAATTAAGGAATGATATGGAAAGCGAGATTCTTCTAGTTCATCTTTTTTTTTTTTATTTTTTTTTTACTACTGTTCCTTCTCCATCGGGTTTTTGTTTTGTTTTGCGCAAGTTTATTTTTTTTTTTAGCGCTTTCTCTGTCTATTCCTTTTTCTTATCCCTATCTTTTACTTCTCTTTCTTTTCTCTCTATCCATATCTCTCTTTTTCTCCCTCTCTCTCTCTCTCTTTGTTGTCTTTCTCTCCCTACTTTTTTCTCCCTCTTTTCCGAAAGCCTCTCCCCCTCTCTCTTTCTCTCTCTCTCTCCGTCTTCTTTATCTCTTGTTCTTTATTATGATTTTTGGATTTCCCTTTCATTCTGCTTTTAGCTTTCCCGCATTATATTTCTTCCCTCCGGAAACCGAAAGAAAAAATTAAAGGAAAGATAGATAAGATGCTATAATCACATGCACGCACAAGCACACACTTTAATAATACTATATATACTTTTTATATATTTATATATAATTATATATATATATATATCTTAAATAAACATAACATTACACACACGCACACACACACACACGCACACACACACCACACGATAAACCCGCACAACCCACCACAACACACACCACACACGACCACACACACCGACAACACCACACACACACACACACACACCAAAGACCTCCCTATTTTCTTTTTCTTTTTTCCTTTTGTTTCCTCTCCTTGCATCCCTCCTCCCGCGCCCTTCGCAGCCCCCGACGGAACCCGATGCGCTTTTGTCTCTGCCGGCGGATCATTGCGTCTGTGATGGCGCTCTCGGCTGCCCTTATTGCCGAGCTATTTATTTTTAGGGCTTTACGTCATTAATTTTATTGGATTCAATCACGGTGATGTTCCCTCTTTTTACGTTGTACTTATTTGTTATTCTGGCGAGCTTATTGGTCTCCTTTTGGGATTGCGGAGCAGATGGTTTGAGAGCAGAGGGGGAGGGGAGGGGAAAGGGGGAATCAAAGAGGGGGAGAGAAGAGGGCGAGGCGGGAGAGGGGGAGGGGGAGAAGGTTGGAGAGGCTCGGGTTTGAGAGGGTCCGAGGCGTCGAGAGGGGGGAGAGGGGTTGGAGTTGACGAGAGTGGAACAGGCCGTGTGAGGGGGATGGACCAGGCAGAGGGGGGGAAGGATGGGAGAGGGGGAAGGACTAGGGGGGAAGGAGAGGAGAGGAAAGAAAGTTTTGGAGACGGCAGAGTGGTAGAAAAGTTGGTTGTGCGAGAAAGTTTGGAGAAGAGGCAGGGGGATAGAGAAGAGAGGGCGGGCTGACGGGGCCGGATCTCGGAGAAAGAGGGGCGACGGGGGTGATAAGGAGAGGGGGTTCAAGAGGGGGAGGACGTATCGCGATGTTCGTCAGTGGTGCGTCTGTGGGGGGAGTTGAGGGAGAGGGGGTGTCTGAGAGGGAGAGGAAAGTTGGACGAGGGTGACTGAGGGTGAAGGAAGGGGCGGAGTCGGTTGATGGGGGGTAGGTAGGGGGGGCGGTTTGAGGGTTGTGAGAGAGGGTTTGGCTTGCATTAGCGTGTTATGGCCTATTTCTCTGCTGGATCTTTCTCGGTTTGGTTAAGTTTACCTTTCCTCTTTTGTTTAATATATATAATTATACTTATTTATATACTATATATACACACAACAACATATATATATGTATATAATATTGGATTCGCTGCATATATCATTTAATATAAATATACAGATATACTATT